>NW_027254955.1:300000-433681 GCF_042242105.1 Pempheris klunzingeri
CAGCCTGTGAGTACTTATTTTAGCTCCAATGTCAGAAAGGAGCTTAGTTTGAGGAAAGAAAGCCAAAAATGACACTTATTTAATAAACATTTTTTTGTTATGCAAACCACATTCAAAACAACTACACATCATGTTTAGTAGTTCTCAAGGCTTTCCATGTTGAAATATACAGCTGTCAGCCTGTGAGTACTTATTTTAGCTCCAATGTCAGAAAGGAGCTTAGTTTGAGGAAAGAAAGCCAAAAATGACACTTATTTAATAAACATTTTTTTGTTATGCAAACCACATTCAAAACAACTACACATCATGTTTAGTAGTTCTCAAGGCTTTCCATGTTGAAATATACAGCTGTCTGCCTGTGAGTACTTATTTTAGCTCCAATGTCAGAAACGAGCTTAGTTTGAGGAAAGAACGCTAAAATGAACACTTTTTTAATGAACACCTGTTAGACAATAGAAACATGATTCACTTCATGAAATTCAGTGTGTTTACCTATTGTAAGTGTTTCCAGTGAAGAAGTTTCAGTCTGCTGGCCTTCCATCTCCTCTGTCAGTACCGAAATGAAACATGCAGCTGTCAGTCTGTGAGTACTTATTCTAGCTCCAATGTCAGAAAGGAGCTTAGTTTGAGGAAAGAAAGCCAAAAATGACACTTATTTAATAAACATTTTTTTGTTATGCAAACCACATTCAAAACAACTACACATCATGTTTAGTAGTTCTCAAGGCTTTCCATGTTGAAATATACAGCTGTCAGCCTGTGAGTACTTATTTTAGCTCCAATGTCAGAAAGGAGCTTAGTTTGAGGAAAGAAAGCCAAAAATGACACTTATTTAATAAACATTTTTTTGTTATGCAAACCACATTCAAAACAACTACACATCATGTTTAGTAGTTCTCAAGGCTTTCCATGTTGAAATATACAGCTGTCAGCCTGTGAGTACTTATTTTAGCTCCAATGTCAGAAACGAGCTTAGTTTGAGGAAAGAACGCTAAAATGAACACTTTTTTAATGAACACCTGTTAGACAATAGAAACATGATTCACTTCATGAAATTCAGTGTGTTTACCTATTGTAAGTGTTTCCAGTGAAGAAGTTTCAGTCTGCTGGCCTTCCATCTCCTCTGTCAGTACCGAAATGAAACATGCAGCTGTCAGTCTGTGAGTACTTATTCTAGTTCCAATGTCAGAAAGGAGCTTAGTTTGAGGAAAGAAAGCCAAAAATGACACTTATTTAATAAACATTTTTTTGTTATGCAAACCACATTCAAAACAACTACACATCATGTTTAGTAGTTCTCAAGGCTTTCCATGTTGAAATATACAGCTGTCAGCCTGTGAGTACTTATTTTAGCTCCAATGTCAGAAAGGAGCTTAGTTTGAGGAAAGAAAGCCAAAAATGACACTTATTTAATAAACATTTTTTTGTTATGCAAACCACATTCAAAACAACTACACATCATGTTTAGTAGTTCTCAAGGCTTTCCATGTTGAAATATACAGCTGTCAGCCTGTGAGTACTTATTTTAGCTCCAATGTCAGAAAGGAGCTTAGTTTGAGGAAAGAAAGCCAAAAATGACACTTATTTAATAAACATTTTTTTGTTATGCAAACCACATTCAAAACAACTACACATCATGTTTAGTAGTTCTCAAGGCTTTCCATGTTGAAATATACAGCTGTCAGCCTGTGAGTACTTATTTTAGCTCCAATGTCAGAAACGAGCTTAGTTTGAGGAAAGAACGCTAAAATGAACTCTTTTTTAATGAACACCTGTTAGACAATAGAAACATGATTCACTTCATGAAATTCAGTGTGTTTACCTATTGTAAGTGTTTCCAGTGAAGAAGTTTCAGTCTGCTGGCCTTCCATCTCCTCTGTCAGTACCGAAATGAAACATGCAGCTGTCAGTCTGTGAGTACTTATTCTAGCTCCAATGTCAGAAAGGAGCTTAGTTTGAGGAAAGAAAGCCAAAAATGACACTTATTTAATAAACATTTTTTTGTTATGCAAACCACATTCAAAACAACTACACATCATGTTTAGTAGTTCTCAAGGCTTTCCATGTTGAAATATACAGCTGTCAGCCTGTGAGTACTTATTTTAGCTCCAATGTCAGAAAGGAGCTTAGTTTGAGGAAAGAAAGCCAAAAATGACACTTATTTAATAAACATTTTTTTGTTATGCAAACCACATTCAAAACAACTACACATCATGTTTAGTAGTTCTCAAGGCTTTCCATGTTGAAATATACAGCTGTCAGCCTGTGAGTACTTATTTTAGCTCCAATGTCAGAAACGAGCTTAGTTTGAGGAAAGAACGCTAAAATGAACACTTTTTTAATGAACACCTGTTAGACAATAGAAACATGATTCACTTCATGAAATTCAGTGTGTTTACCTATTGTAAGTGTTTCCAGTGAAGAAGTTTCAGTCTGCTGGCCTTCCATCTCCTCTGTCAGTACCGAAATGAAACATGCAGCTGTCAGTCTGTGAGTACTTATTCTAGCTCCAATGTCAGAAAGGAGCTTAGTTTGAGGAAAGAAAGCCAAAAATGACACTTATTTAATAAACATTTTTTTGTTATGCAAACCACATTCAAAACAACTACACATCATGTTTAGTAGTTCTCAAGGCTTTCCATGTTGAAATATACAGCTGTCAGCCTGTGAGTACTTATTTTAGCTCCAATGTCAGAAAGGAGCTTAGTTTGAGGAAAGAAAGCCAAAAATGACACTTATTTAATAAACATTTTTTTGTTATGCAAACCACATTCAAAACAACTACACATCATGTTTAGTAGTTCTCAAGGCTTTCCATGTTGAAATATACAGCTGTCAGCCTGTGAGTACTTATTTTAGCTCCAATGTCAGAAACGAGCTTAGTTTGAGGAAAGAACGCTAAAATGAACACTTTTTTAATGAACACCTGTTAGACAATAGAAACATGATTCACTTCATGAAATTCAGTGTGTTTACCTATTGTAAGTGTTTCCAGTGAAGAAGTTTCAGTCTGCTGGCCTTCCATCTCCTCTGTCAGTACCGAAATGAAACATGCAGCTGTCAGTCTGTGAGTACTTATTCTAGCTCCAATGTCAGAAAGGAGCTTAGTTTGAGGAAAGAAAGCCAAAAATGACACTTATTTAATAAACATTTTTTTGTTATGCAAACCACATTCAAAACAACTACACATCATGTTTAGTAGTTCTCAAGGCTTTCCATGTTGAAATATACAGCTGTCAGCCTGTGAGTACTTATTTTAGCTCCAATGTCAGAAACGAGCTTAGTTTGAGGAAAGAACGCTAAAATGAACACTTTTTTAATGAACACCTGTTAGACAATAGAAACATGATTCACTTCATGAAATTCAGTGTGTTTACCTATTGTAAGTGTTTCCAGTGAAGAAGTTTCAGTCTGCTGGCCTTCCATCTCCTCTGTCAGTACCGAAATGAAACATGCAGCTGTCAGTCTGTGAGTACTTATTCTAGCTCCAATGTCAGAAAGGAGCTTAGTTTGAGGAAAGAAAGCCAAAAATGACACTTATTTAATAAACATTTTTTTGTTATGCAAACCACATTCAAAACAACTACACATCATGTTTAGTAGTTCTCAAGGCTTTCCATGTTGAAATATACAGCTGTCAGCCTGTGAGTACTTATTTTAGCTCCAATGTCAGAAAGGAGCTTAGTTTGAGGAAAGAAAGCCAAAAATGACACTTATTTAATAAACATTTTTTTGTTATGCAAACCACATTCAAAACAACTACACATCATGTTTAGTAGTTCTCAAGGCTTTCCATGTTGAAATATACAGCTGTCAGCCTGTGAGTACTTATTTTAGCTCCAATGTCAGAAACGAGCTTAGTTTGAGGAAAGAACGCTAAAATGAACACTTTTTTAATGAACACCTGTTAGACAATAGAAACATGATTCACTTCATGAAATTCAGTGTGTTTACCTATTGTAAGTGTTTCCAGTGAAGAAGTTTCAGTCTGCTGGCCTTCCATCTCCTCTGTCAGTACCGAAATGAAACATGCAGCTGTCAGTCTGTGAGTACTTATTCTAGCTCCAATGTCAGAAAGGAGCTTAGTTTGAGGAAAGAAAGCCAAAAATGACACTTATTTAATAAACATTTTTTTGTTATGCAAACCACATTCAAAACAACTACACATCATGTTTAGTAGTTCTCAAGGCTTTCCATGTTGAAATATACAGCTGTCAGCCTGTGAGTACTTATTTTAGCTCCAATGTCAGAAAGGAGCTTAGTTTGAGGAAAGAAAGCCAAAAATGACACTTATTTAATAAACATTTTTTTGTTATGCAAATCACATTCAAAACAACTACACATCATGTTTAGTAGTTCTCAAGGCTTTCCATGTTGAAATATACAGCTGTCAGCCTGTGAGTACTTATTTTAGCTCCAATGTCAGAAACGAGCTTAGTTTGAGGAAAGAACGCTAAAATGAACACTTTTTTAATGAACACCTGTTAGACAATAGAAACATGATTCACTTCATGAAATTCAGTGTGTTTACCTATTGTAAGTGTTTCCAGTGAAGAAGTTTCAGTCTGCTGGCCTTCCATCTCCTCTGTCAGTACCGAAATGAAACATGCAGCTGTCAGTCTGTGAGTACTTATTCTAGCTCCAATGTCAGAAAGGAGCTTAGTTTGAGGAAAGAAAGCCAAAAATGACACTTATTTAATAAACATTTTTTTGTTATGCAAACCACATTCAAAACAACTACACATCATGTTTAGTAGTTCTCAAGGCTTTCCATGTTGAAATATACAGCTGTCAGCCTGTGAGTACTTATTTTAGCTCCAATGTCAGAAAGGAGCTTAGTTTGAGGAAAGAAAGCCAAAAATGACACTTATTTAATAAACATTTTTTTGTTATGCAAACCACATTCAAAACAACCACACATCATGTTTAGTAGTTCTCAAGGCTTTCCATGTTGAAATATACAGCTGTCAGCCTGTGAGTACTTATTTTAGCTCCAATGTCAGAAAGGAGCTTAGTTTGAGGAAAGAACGCTAAAATGAACACTTTTTTAATGAACACCTGTTAGACAATAGAAACATGATTCACTTCATGAAATTCAGTGTGTTTACCTATTGTAAGTGTTTCCAGTGAAGAAGTTTCAGTCTGCTGGCCTTCCATCTCCTCTGTCAGTACCGAAATGAAACATGCAGCTGTCAGTCTGTGAGTACTTATTCTAGCTCCAATGTCAGAAAGGAGCTTAGTTTGAGGAAAGAAAGCCAAAAATGACACTTATTTAATAAACATTTTTTTGTTATGCAAACCACATTCAAAACAACTACACATCATGTTTAGTAGTTCTCAAGGCTTTCCATGTTGAAATATACAGCTGTCAGCCTGTGAGTACTTATTTTAGCTCCAATGTCAGAAACGAGCTTAGTTTGAGGAAAGAACGCTAAAATGAACACTTTTTTAATGAACACCTGTTAGACAATAGAAACATGATTCACTTCATGAAATTCAGTGTGTTTACCTATTGTAAGTGTTTCCAGTGAAGAAGTTTCAGTCTGCTGGCCTTCCATCTCCTCTGTCAGTACCGAAATGAAACATGCAGCTGTCAGCCTGTGAGTACTTATTCTAGCTCCAATGTCAGAAAGGAGCTTAGTTTGAGGAAAGAAAGCCAAAAATGACACTTATTTAATAAACATTTTTTTGTTATGCAAACCACATTCAAAACAACTACACATCATGTTTAGTAGTTCTCAAGGCTTTCCATGTTGAAATATACAGCTGTCAGCCTGTGAGTACTTATTTTAGCTCCAATGTCAGAAACGAGCTTAGTTTGAGGAAAGAACGCTAAAATGAACACTTTTTTAATGAACACCTGTTAGACAATAGAAACATGATTCACTTCATGAAATTCAGTGTGTTTACCTATTGTAAGTGTTTCCAGTGAAGAAGTTTCAGTCTGCTGGCCTTCCATCTCCTCTGTCAGTACCGAAATGAAACATGCAGCTGTCAGTCTGTGAGTACTTATTCTAGCTCCAATGTCAGAAAGGAGCTTAGTTTGAGGAAAGAAAGCCAAAAATGACACTTATTTAATAAACATTTTTTTGTTATGCAAACCACATTCAAAACAACTACACATCATGTTTAGTAGTTCTCAAGGCTTTCCATGTTGAAATATACAACTGTCAGCCTGTGAGTACTTATTTTAGCTCCAATGTCAGAAAGGAGCTTAGTTTGAGGAAAGAAAGCCAAAAATGACACTTATTTAATAAACATTTTTTTGTTATGCAAACCACATTCAAAACAACTACACATCATGTTTAGTAGTTCTCAAGGCTTTCCATGTTGAAATATACAGCTGTCAGCCTGTGAGTACTTATTTTAGCTCCAATGTCAGAAACGAGCTTAGTTTGAGGAAAGAACGCTAAAATGAACACTTTTTTTAATGAACACCTGTTAGACAATAGAAACATGATTCACTTCATGAAATTCAGTGTGTTTACCTATTGTAAGTGTTTCCAGTGAAGAAGTTTCAGTCTGCTGGCCTTCCATCTCCTCTGTCAGTACCGAAATGAAACATGCAGCTGTCAGCCTGTGAGTACTTATTCTAGCTCCAATGTCAGAAAGGAGCTTAGTTTGAGGAAAGAAAGCCAAAAATGACACTTATTTAATAAACATTTTTTTGTTATGCAAACCACATTCAAAACAACTACACATCATGTTTAGTAGTTCTCAAGGCTTTCCATGTTGAAATATACAGCTGTCAGCCTGTGAGTACTTATTTTAGCTCCAATGTCAGAAACGAGCTTAGTTTGAGGAAAGAACGCTAAAATGAACACTTTTTTAATGAACACCTGTTAGACAATAGAAACATGATTCACTTCATGAAATTCAGTGTGTTTACCTATTGTAAGTGTTTCCAGTGAAGAAGTTTCAGTCTGCTGGCCTTCCATCTCCTCTGTCAGTACCGAAATGAAACATGCAGCTGTCAGTCTGTGAGTACTTATTCTAGCTCCAATGTCAGAAAGGAGCTTAGTTTGAGGAAAGAAAGCCAAAAATGACACTTATTTAATAAACATTTTTTTGTTATGCAAACCACATTCAAAACAACTACACATCATGTTTAGTAGTTCTCAAGGCTTTCCATGTTGAAATATACAGCTGTCAGCCTGTGAGTACTTATTTTAGCTCCAATGTCAGAAAGGAGCTTAGTTTGAGGAAAGAAAGCCAAAAATGACACTTATTTAATAAACATTTTTTTGTTATGCAAACCACATTCAAAACAACTACACATCATGTTTAGTAGTTCTCAAGGCTTTCCATGTTGAAATATACAGCTGTCAGCCTGTGAGTACTTATTTTAGCTCCAATGTCAGAAACGAGCTTAGTTTGAGGAAAGAACGCTAAAATGAACACTTTTTTAATGAACACCTGTTAGACAATAGAAACATGATTCACTTCATGAAATTCAGTGTGTTTACCTATTGTAAGTGTTTCCAGTGAAGAAGTTTCAGTCTGCTGGCCTTCCATCTCCTCTGTCAGTACCGAAATGAAACATGCAGCTGTCAGTCTGTGAGTACTTATTCTAGCTCCAATGTCAGAAAGGAGCTTAGTTTGAGGAAAGAAAGCCAAAAATGACACTTATTTAATAAACATTTTTTTGTTATGCAAACCACATTCAAAACAACTACACATCATGTTTAGTAGTTCTCAAGGCTTTCCATGTTGAAATATACAGCTGTCAGCCTGTGAGTACTTATTTTAGCTCCAATGTCAGAAACGAGCTTAGTTTGAGGAAAGAACGCTAAAATGAACACTTTTTTAATGAACACCTGTTAGACAATAGAAACATGATTCACTTCATGAAATTCAGTGTGTTTACCTATTGTAAGTGTTTCCAGTGAAGAAGTTTCAGTCTGCTGGCCTTCCATCTCCTCTGTCAGTACCGAAATGAAACATGCAGCTGTCAGTCTGTGAGTACTTATTCTAGCTCCAATGTCAGAAAGGAGCTTAGTTTGAGGAAAGAAAGCCAAAAATGACACTTATTTAATAAACATTTTTTTGTTATGCAAACCACATTCAAAACAACTACACATCATGTTTAGTAGTTCTCAAGGCTTTCCATGTTGAAATATACAGCTGTCAGCCTGTGAGTACTTATTTTAGCTCCAATGTCAGAAAGGAGCTTAGTTTGAGGAAAGAAAGCCAAAAATGACACTTATTTAATAAACATTTTTTTGTTATGCAAACCACATTCAAAACAACTACACATCATGTTTAGTAGTTCTCAAGGCTTTCCATGTTGAAATATACAGCTGTCAGCCTGTGAGTACTTATTTTAGCTCCAATGTCAGAAACGAGCTTAGTTTGAGGAAAGAACGCTAAAATGAACACTTTTTTAATGAACACCTGTTAGACAATAGAAACATGATTCACTTCATGAAATTCAGTGTGTTTACCTATTGTAAGTGTTTCCAGTGAAGAAGTTTCAGTCTGCTGGCCTTCCATCTCCTCTGTCAGTACCGAAATGAAACATGCAGCTGTCAGTCTGTGAGTACTTATTCTAGCTCCAATGTCAGAAAGGAGCTTAGTTTGAGGAAAGAAAGCCAAAAATGACACTTATTTAATAAACATTTTTTTGTTATGCAAACCACATTCAAAACAACTACACATCATGTTTAGTAGTTCTCAAGGCTTTCCATGTTGAAATATACAGCTGTCAGCCTGTGAGTACTTATTTTAGCTCCAATGTCAGAAAGGAGCTTAGTTTGAGGAAAGAAAGCCAAAAATGACACTTATTTAATAAACATTTTTTTGTTATGCAAATCACATTCAAAACAACTACACATCATGTTTAGTAGTTCTCAAGGCTTTCCATGTTGAAATATACAGCTGTCAGCCTGTGAGTACTTATTTTAGCTCCAATGTCAGAAACGAGCTTAGTTTGAGGAAAGAACGCTAAAATGAACACTTTTTTAATGAACACCTGTTAGACAATAGAAACATGATTCACTTCATGAAATTCAGTGTGTTTACCTATTGTAAGTGTTTCCAGTGAAGAAGTTTCAGTCTGCTGGCCTTCCATCTCCTCTGTCAGTACCGAAATGAAACATGCAGCTGTCAGTCTGTGAGTACTTATTCTAGCTCCAATGTCAGAAAGGAGCTTAGTTTGAGGAAAGAAAGCCAAAAATGACACTTATTTAATAAACATTTTTTTGTTATGCAAACCACATTCAAAACAACTACACATCATGTTTAGTAGTTCTCAAGGCTTTCCATGTTGAAATATACAGCTGTCAGCCTGTGAGTACTTATTTTAGCTCCAATGTCAGAAAGGAGCTTAGTTTGAGGAAAGAAAGCCAAAAATGACACTTATTTAATAAACATTTTTTTGTTATGCAAACCACATTCAAAACAACCACACATCATGTTTAGTAGTTCTCAAGGCTTTCCATGTTGAAATATACAGCTGTCAGCCTGTGAGTACTTATTTTAGCTCCAATGTCAGAAAGGAGCTTAGTTTGAGGAAAGAACGCTAAAATGAACACTTTTTTAATGAACACCTGTTAGACAATAGAAACATGATTCACTTCATGAAATTCAGTGTGTTTACCTATTGTAAGTGTTTCCAGTGAAGAAGTTTCAGTCTGCTGGCCTTCCATCTCCTCTGTCAGTACCGAAATGAAACATGCAGCTGTCAGTCTGTGAGTACTTATTCTAGCTCCAATGTCAGAAAGGAGCTTAGTTTGAGGAAAGAAAGCCAAAAATGACACTTATTTAATAAACATTTTTTTGTTATGCAAACCACATTCAAAACAACTACACATCATGTTTAGTAGTTCTCAAGGCTTTCCATGTTGAAATATACAGCTGTCAGCCTGTGAGTACTTATTTTAGCTCCAATGTCAGAAACGAGCTTAGTTTGAGGAAAGAACGCTAAAATGAACACTTTTTTAATGAACACCTGTTAGACAATAGAAACATGATTCACTTCATGAAATTCAGTGTGTTTACCTATTGTAAGTGTTTCCAGTGAAGAAGTTTCAGTCTGCTGGCCTTCCATCTCCTCTGTCAGTACCGAAATGAAACATGCAGCTGTCAGCCTGTGAGTACTTATTCTAGCTCCAATGTCAGAAAGGAGCTTAGTTTGAGGAAAGAAAGCCAAAAATGACACTTATTTAATAAACATTTTTTTGTTATGCAAACCACATTCAAAACAACTACACATCATGTTTAGTAGTTCTCAAGGCTTTCCATGTTGAAATATACAGCTGTCAGCCTGTGAGTACTTATTTTAGCTCCAATGTCAGAAACGAGCTTAGTTTGAGGAAAGAACGCTAAAATGAACACTTTTTTAATGAACACCTGTTAGACAATAGAAACATGATTCACTTCATGAAATTCAGTGTGTTTACCTATTGTAAGTGTTTCCAGTGAAGAAGTTTCAGTCTGCTGGCCTTCCATCTCCTCTGTCAGTACCGAAATGAAACATGCAGCTGTCAGTCTGTGAGTACTTATTCTAGCTCCAATGTCAGAAAGGAGCTTAGTTTGAGGAAAGAAAGCCAAAAATGACACTTATTTAATAAACATTTTTTTGTTATGCAAACCACATTCAAAACAACTACACATCATGTTTAGTAGTTCTCAAGGCTTTCCATGTTGAAATATACAACTGTCAGCCTGTGAGTACTTATTTTAGCTCCAATGTCAGAAAGGAGCTTAGTTTGAGGAAAGAAAGCCAAAAATGACACTTATTTAATAAACATTTTTTTGTTATGCAAACCACATTCAAAACAACTACACATCATGTTTAGTAGTTCTCAAGGCTTTCCATGTTGAAATATACAGCTGTCAGCCTGTGAGTACTTATTTTAGCTCCAATGTCAGAAACGAGCTTAGTTTGAGGAAAGAACGCTAAAATGAACACTTTTTTTAATGAACACCTGTTAGACAATAGAAACATGATTCACTTCATGAAATTCAGTGTGTTTACCTATTGTAAGTGTTTCCAGTGAAGAAGTTTCAGTCTGCTGGCCTTCCATCTCCTCTGTCAGTACCGAAATGAAACATGCAGCTGTCAGCCTGTGAGTACTTATTCTAGCTCCAATGTCAGAAAGGAGCTTAGTTTGAGGAAAGAAAGCCAAAAATGACACTTATTTAATAAACATTTTTTTGTTATGCAAACCACATTCAAAACAACTACACATCATGTTTAGTAGTTCTCAAGGCTTTCCATGTTGAAATATACAGCTGTCAGCCTGTGAGTACTTATTTTAGCTCCAATGTCAGAAACGAGCTTAGTTTGAGGAAAGAACGCTAAAATTAACACTTTTTTAATGAACACCTGTTAGACAATAGAAACATGATTCACTTCATGAAATTCAGTGTGTTTACCTATTGTAAGTGTTTCCAGTGAAGAAGTTTCAGTCTGCTGGCCTTCCATCTCCTCTGTCAGTACCGAAATG
This sequence comes from Pempheris klunzingeri, assembly GCF_042242105.1. Lineage (NCBI taxonomy): Eukaryota > Metazoa > Chordata > Actinopteri > Acropomatiformes > Pempheridae > Pempheris > Pempheris klunzingeri. The sequence goes on from NW_027254955.1 coordinate 311,451, forward strand.
AAACATGCAGCTGTCAGTCTGTGAGTACTTATTCTAGCTCCAATGTCAGAAAGGAGCTTAGTTTGAGGAAAGAAAGCCAAAAATGACACTTATTTAATAAACATTTTTTTGTTATGCAAACCACATTCAAAACAACTACACATCATGTTTAGTAGTTCTCAAGGCTTTCCATGTTGAAATATACAGCTGTCAGCCTGTGAGTACTTATTTTAGCTCCAATGTCAGAAAGGAGCTTAGTTTGAGGAAAGAAAGCCAAAAATGACACTTATTTAATAAACATTTTTTTGTTATGCAAACCACATTCAAAACAACTACACATCATGTTTAGTAGTTCTCAAGGCTTTCCATGTTGAAATATACAGCTGTCAGCCTGTGAGTACTTATTTTAGCTCCAATGTCAGAAACGAGCTTAGTTTGAGGAAAGAACGCTAAAATGAACACTTTTTTAATGAACACCTGTTAGACAATAGAAACATGATTCACTTCATGAAATTCAGTGTGTTTACCTATTGTAAGTGTTTCCAGTGAAGAAGTTTCAGTCTGCTGGCCTTCCATCTCCTCTGTCAGTACCGAAATGAAACATGCAGCTGTCAGTCTGTGAGTACTTATTCTAGCTCCAATGTCAGAAAGGAGCTTAGTTTGAGGAAAGAAAGCCAAAAATGACACTTATTTAATAAACATGTTTTTGTTATGCAAACCACATTCAAAACAACTACACATCATGTTTAGTAGTTCTCAAGGCTTTCCATGTTGAAATATACAGCTGTCAGCCTGTGAGTACTTATTTTAGCTCCAATGTCAGAAAGGAGCTTAGTTTGAGGAAAGAAAGCCAAAAATGACACTTATTTAATAAACATTTTTTTGTTATGCAAATCATATTCAAAACAACTACACATCATGTTTAGTAGTTCTCAAGGCTTTCCATGTTGAAATATACAGCTGTCAGCCTGTGAGTACTTATTTTAGCTCCAATGTCAGAAACGAGCTTAGTTTGAGGAAAGAACGCTAAAATGAACACTTTTTTAATGAACACCTGTTAGACAATAGAAACATGATTCACTTCATGAAATTCAGTGTGTTTACCTATTGTAAGTGTTTCCAGTGAAGAAGTTTCAGTCTGCTGGCCTTCCATCTCCTCTGTCAGTACCGAAATGAAACATGCAGCTGTCAGTCTGTGAGTACTTATTCTAGCTCCAATGTCAGAAAGGAGCTTAGTTTGAGGAAAGAAAGCCAAAAATGACACTTATTTAATAAACATTTTTTTGTTATGCAAACCACATTCAAAACAACTACACATCATGTTTAGTAGTTCTCAAGGCTTTCCATGTTGAAATATACAGCTGTCAGCCTGTGAGTACTTATTTTAGCTCCAATGTCAGAAAGGAGCTTAGTTTGAGGAAAGAAAGCCAAAAATGACACTTATTTAATAAACATTTTTTTGTTATGCAAACCACATTCAAAACAACTACACATCATGTTTAGTAGTTCTCAAGGCTTTCCATGTTGAAATATACAGCTGTCAGCCTGTGAGTACTTATTTTAGCTCCAATGTCAGAAACGAGCTTAGTTTGAGGAAAGAACGCTAAAATGAACACTTTTTTAATGAACACCTGTTAGACAATAGAAACATGATTCACTTCATGAAATTCAGTGTGTTTACCTATTGTAAGTGTTTCCAGTGAAGAAGTTTCAGTCTGCTGGCCTTCCATCTCCTCTGTCAGTACCGAAATGAAACATGCAGCTGTCAGTCTGTGAGTACTTATTCTAGCTCCAATGTCAGAAAGGAGCTTAGTTTGAGGAAAGAAAGCCAAAAATGACACTTATTTAATAAACATTTTTTTGTTATGCAAACCACATTCAAAACAACTACACATCATGTTTAGTAGTTCTCAAGGCTTTCCATGTTGAAATATACAGCTGTCAGCCTGTGAGTACTTATTTTAGCTCCAATGTCAGAAACGAGCTTAGTTTGAGGAAAGAACGCTAAAATGAACACTTTTTTAATGAACACCTGTTAGACAATAGAAACATGATTCACTTCATGAAATTCAGTGTGTTTACCTATTGTAAGTGTTTCCAGTGAAGAAGTTTCAGTCTGCTGGCCTTCCATCTCCTCTGTCAGTACCGAAATGAAACATGCAGCTGTCAGTCTGTGAGTACTTATTCTAGCTCCAATGTCAGAAAGGAGCTTAGTTTGAGGAAAGAAAGCCAAAAATGACACTTATTTAATAAACATTTTTTTGTTATGCAAACCACATTCAAAACAACTACACATCATGTTTAGTAGTTCTCAAGGCTTTCCATGTTGAAATATACAGCTGTCAGCCTGTGAGTACTTATTTTAGCTCCAATGTCAGAAAGGAGCTTAGTTTGAGGAAAGAAAGCCAAAAATGACACTTATTTAATAAACATTTTTTTGTTATGCAAACCACATTCAAAACAACTACACATCATGTTTAGTAGTTCTCAAGGCTTTCCATGTTGAAATATACAGCTGTCAGCCTGTGAGTACTTATTTTAGCTCCAATGTCAGAAACGAGCTTAGTTTGAGGAAAGAACGCTAAAATGAACACTTTTTTAATGAACACCTGTTAGACAATAGAAACATGATTCACTTCATGAAATTCAGTGTGTTTACCTATTGTAAGTGTTTCCAGTGAAGAAGTTTCAGTCTGCTGGCCTTCCATCTCCTCTGTCAGTACCGAAATGAAACATGCAGCTGTCAGTCTGTGAGTACTTATTCTAGCTCCAATGTCAGAAAGGAGCTTAGTTTGAGGAAAGAAAGCCAAAAATGACACTTATTTAATAAACATTTTTTTGTTATGCAAACCACATTCAAAACAACTACACATCATGTTTAGTAGTTCTCAAGGCTTTCCATGTTGAAATATACAGCTGTCAGCCTGTGAGTACTTATTTTAGCTCCAATGTCAGAAACGAGCTTAGTTTGAGGAAAGAACGCTAAAATGAACACTTTTTTAATGAACACCTGTTAGACAATAGAAACATGATTCACTTCATGAAATTCAGTGTGTTTACCTATTGTAAGTGTTTCCAGTGAAGAAGTTTCAGTCTGCTGGCCTTCCATCTCCTCTGTCAGTACCGAAATGAAACATGCAGCTGTCAGCCTGTGAGTACTTATTCTAGCTCCAATGTCAGAAAGGAGCTTAGTTTGAGGAAAGAAAGCCAAAAATGACACTTATTTAATAAACATTTTTTTGTTATGCAAACCACATTCAAAACAACTACACATCATGTTTAGTAGTTCTCAAGGCTTTCCATGTTGAAATATACAGCTGTCAGCCTGTGAGTACTTATTTTAGCTCCAATGTCAGAAACGAGCTTAGTTTGAGGAAAGAACGCTAAAATGAACACTTTTTTAATGAACACCTGTTAGACAATAGAAACATGATTCACTTCATGAAATTCAGTGTGTTTACCTATTGTAAGTGTTTCCAGTGAAGAAGTTTCAGTCTGCTGGCCTTCCATCTCCTCTGTCAGTACCGAAATGAAACATGCAGCTGTCAGTCTGTGAGTACTTATTCTAGCTCCAATGTCAGAAAGGAGCTTAGTTTGAGGAAAGAAAGCCAAAAATGACACTTATTTAATAAACATTTTTTTGTTATGCAAACCACATTCAAAACAACTACACATCATGTTTAGTAGTTCTCAAGGCTTTCCATGTTGAAATATACAACTGTCAGCCTGTGAGTACTTATTTTAGCTCCAATGTCAGAAAGGAGCTTAGTTTGAGGAAAGAAAGCCAAAAATGACACTTATTTAATAAACATTTTTTTGTTATGCAAACCACATTCAAAACAACTACACATCATGTTTAGTAGTTCTCAAGGCTTTCCATGTTGAAATATACAGCTGTCAGCCTGTGAGTACTTATTTTAGCTCCAATGTCAGAAACGAGCTTAGTTTGAGGAAAGAACGCTAAAATGAACACTTTTTTAATGAACACCTGTTAGACAATAGAAACATGATTCACTTCATGAAATTCAGTGTGTTTACCTATTGTAAGTGTTTCCAGTGAAGAAGTTTCAGTCTGCTGGCCTTCCATCTCCTCTGTCAGTACCGAAATGAAACATGCAGCTGTCAGCCTGTGAGTACTTATTCTAGCTCCAATGTCAGAAAGGAGCTTAGTTTGAGGAAAGAAAGCCAAAAATGACACTTATTTAATAAACATTTTTTTGTTATGCAAACCACATTCAAAACAACTACACATCATGTTTAGTAGTTCTCAAGGCTTTCCATGTTGAAATATACAGCTGTCAGCCTGTGAGTACTTATTTTAGCTCCAATGTCAGAAACGAGCTTAGTTTGAGGAAAGAACGCTAAAATGAACACTTTTTTAATGAACACCTGTTAGACAATAGAAACATGATTCACTTCATGAAATTCAGTGTGTTTACCTATTGTAAGTGTTTCCAGTGAAGAAGTTTCAGTCTGCTGGCCTTCCATCTCCTCTGTCAGTACCGAAATGAAACATGCAGCTGTCAGCCTGTGAGTACTTATTCTAGCTCCAATGTCAGAAAGGAGCTTAGTTTGAGGAAAGAAAGCCAAAAATGACACTTATTTAATAAACATTTTTTTGTTATGCAAACCACATTCAAAACAACTACACATCATGTTTAGTAGTTCTCAAGGCTTTCCATGTTGAAATATACAGCTGTCAGCCTGTGAGTACTTATTTTAGCTCCAATGTCAGAAACGAGCTTAGTTTGAGGAAAGAACGCTAAAATGAACACTTTTTTAATGAACACCTGTTAGACAATAGAAACATGATTCACTTCATGAAATTCAGTGTGTTTACCTATTGTAAGTGTTTCCAGTGAAGAAGTTTCAGTCTGCTGGCCTTCCATCTCCTCTGTCAGTACCGAAATGAAACATGCAGCTGTCAGTCTGTGAGTACTTATTCTAGCTCCAATGTCAGAAAGGAGCTTAGTTTGAGGAAAGAAAGCCAAAAATGACACTTATTTAATAAACATTTTTTTGTTATGCAAACCACATTCAAAACAACTACACATCATGTTTAGTAGTTCTCAAGGCTTTCCATGTTGAAATATACAACTGTCAGCCTGTGAGTACTTATTTTAGCTCCAATGTCAGAAAGGAGCTTAGTTTGAGGAAAGAAAGCCAAAAATGACACTTATTTAATAAACATTTTTTTGTTATGCAAACCACATTCAAAACAACTACACATCATGTTTAGTAGTTCTCAAGGCTTTCCATGTTGAAATATACAGCTGTCAGCCTGTGAGTACTTATTTTAGCTCCAATGTCAGAAACGAGCTTAGTTTGAGGAAAGAACGCTAAAATGAACACTTTTTTAATGAACACCTGTTAGACAATAGAAACATGATTCACTTCATGAAATTCAGTGTGTTTACCTATTGTAAGTGTTTCCAGTGAAGAAGTTTCAGTCTGCTGGCCTTCCATCTCCTCTGTCAGTACCGAAATGAAACATGCAGCTGTCAGCCTGTGAGTACTTATTCTAGCTCCAATGTCAGAAAGGAGCTTAGTTTGAGGAAAGAAAGCCAAAAATGACACTTATTTAATAAACATTTTTTTGTTATGCAAACCACATTCAAAACAACTACACATCATGTTTAGTAGTTCTCAAGGCTTTCCATGTTGAAATATACAGCTGTCAGCCTGTGAGTACTTATTTTAGCTCCAATGTCAGAAACGAGCTTAGTTTGAGGAAAGAACGCTAAAATGAACACTTTTTTAATGAACACCTGTTAGACAATAGAAACATGATTCACTTCATGAAATTCAGTGTGTTTACCTATTGTAAGTGTTTCCAGTGAAGAAGTTTCAGTCTGCTGGCCTTCCATCTCCTCTGTCAGTACCGAAATGAAACATGCAGCTGTCAGTCTGTGAGTACTTATTCTAGCTCCAATGTCAGAAACGTGCTTAGTTTGAGGAGAGAAAGCTAAAATGGACACTTGTTTATAAACAGTTTTTTAGTTGTGAAAACTTCATTTAAAACAACTAAACATCATGTTTAGTAGTTCTCAAGGCTTTCCATATTGAAACATACAGCTATCAGCCTGTGAGTGCTTTAATATAGCTCCAATGTCAGAAACGTGCTTAGTTTGAGGAGAGAAAGCTAAAATGGACACTTGTTTATAAACAGTTTTTTAGTTGTGAAAACTTCATTTAAAACAACTAAACATCATGTTTAGTAGTTCTCAAGGCTTTCCATATTGAAATATACAGCTGTCAGCCTGTGAGTGCTTATTCTAGCTCCAATGTCAGAAACGTGCTTAGTTTGAGGAGAGAAAGCTAAAATGGACACTTGTTTATAAACAGTTTTTTAGTTGTGAAAACTTCATTTAAAACAACTAAACATCATGTTTAGTAGTTCTCAAGGCTTTCCATATTGAAACATAGAGCTATCAGCCTGTGAGTGCTTTAATATAGCTCCAATGTCAGAAACGTGCTTAGTTTGAGGAGAGAAAGCTAAAATGGACACTTGTTTATAAACAGTTTTTTAGTTGTGAAAACTTCATTTAAAACAACTAAACATCATGTTTAGTAGTTCTCAAGGCTTTCCATGTTGAAATATACAACTGTCAGCCTGTGAGTACTTATTTTAGCTCCAATGTCAGAAAGGAGCTTAGTTTGAGGAAAGAAAGCCAAAAATGACACTTATTTAATAAACATTTTTTTGTTATGCAAACCACATTCAAAACAACTACACATCATGTTTAGTAGTTCTCAAGGCTTTCCATGTTGAAATATACAGCTGTCAGCCTGTGAGTACTTATTTTAGCTCCAATGTCAGAAACGAGCTTAGTTTGAGGAAAGAACGCTAAAATGAACACTTTTTTAATGAACACCTGTTAGACAATAGAAACATGATTCACTTCATGAAATTCAGTGTGTTTACCTATTGTAAGTGTTTCCAGTGAAGAAGTTTCAGTCTGCTGGCCTTCCATCTCCTCTGTCAGTACCGAAATGAAACATGCAGCTGTCAGTCTGTGAGTACTTATTCTAGCTCCAATGTCAGAAAGGAGCTTAGTTTGAGGAAAGAAAGCCAAAAATGACACTTATTTAATAAACATTTTTTTGTTATGCAAACCACATTCAAAACAACTACACATCATGTTTAGTAGTTCTCAAGGCTTTCCATGTTGAAATATACAGCTGTCAGCCTGTGAGTACTTATTTTAGCTCCAATGTCAGAAAGGAGCTTAGTTTGAGGAAAGAAAGCCAAAAATGACACTTATTTAATAAACATTTTTTTGTTATGCAAACCACATTCAAAACAACTACACATCATGTTTAGTAGTTCTCAAGGCTTTCCATGTTGAAATATACAGCTGTCAGCCTGTGAGTACTTATTTTAGCTCCAATGTCAGAAACGAGCTTAGTTTGAGGAAAGAACGCTAAAATGAACACTTTTTTAATGAACACCTGTTAGACAATAGAAACATGATTCACTTCATGAAATTCAGTGTGTTTACCTATTGTAAGTGTTTCCAGTGAAGAAGTTTCAGTCTGCTGGCCTTCCATCTCCTCTGTCAGTACCGAAATGAAACATGCAGCTGTCAGTCTGTGAGTACTTATTCTAGCTCCAATGTCAGAAAGGAGCTTAGTTTGAGGAAAGAAAGCCAAAAATGACACTTATTTAATAAACATTTTTTTGTTATGCAAACCACATTCAAAACAACTACACATCATGTTTAGTAGTTCTCAAGGCTTTCCATGTTGAAATATACAGCTGTCAGCCTGTGAGTACTTATTTTAGCTCCAATGTCAGAAAGGAGCTTAGTTTGAGGAAAGAAAGCCAAAAATGACACTTATTTAATAAACATTTTTTTGTTATGCAAACCACATTAAAAACAACTACACATCATGTTTAGTAGTTCTCAAGGCTTTCCATGTTGAAATATACAGCTGTCAGCCTGTGAGTACTTATTTTAGCTCCAATGTCAGAAAGGAGCTTAGTTTGAGGAAAGAAAGCCAAAAATGACACTTATTTAATAAACATTTTTTTGTTATGCAAACCACATTCAAAACAACTACACATCATGTTTAGTAGTTCTCAAGGCTTTCCATGTTGAAATATACAGCTGTCAGCCTGTGAGTACTTATTTTAGCTCCAATGTCAGAAACGAGCTTAGTTTGAGGAAAGAACGCTAAAATGAACACTTTTTTAATGAACACCTGTTAGACAATAGAAACATGATTCACTTCATGAAATTCAGTGTGTTTACCTATTGTAAGTGTTTCCAGTGAAGAAGTTTCAGTCTGCTGGCCTTCCATCTCCTCTGTCAGTACCGAAATGAAACATGCAGCTGTCAGTCTGTGAGTACTTATTCTAGCTCCAATGTCAGAAAGGAGCTTAGTTTGAGGAAAGAAAGCCAAAAATGACACTTATTTAATAAACATTTTTTTGTTATGCAAACCACATTCAAAACAACTACACATCATGTTTAGTAGTTCTCAAGGCTTTCCATGTTGAAATATACAGCTGTCAGCCTGTGAGTACTTATTTTAGCTCCAATGTCAGAAACGAGCTTAGTTTGAGGAAAGAACGCTAAAATGAACACTTTTTTAATGAACACCTGTTAGACAATAGAAACATGATTCACTTCATGAAATTCAGTGTGTTTACCTATTGTAAGTGTTTCCAGTGAAGAAGTTTCAGTCTGCTGGCCTTCCATCTCCTCTGTCAGTACCAAAATGAAACATGCAGCTGTCAGTCTGTGAGTACTTATTCTAGCTCCAATGTCAGAAAGGAGCTTAGTTTGAGGAAAGAAAGCCAAAAATGACACTTATTTAATAAACATTTTTTTGTTATGCAAACCACATTCAAAACAACTACACATCATGTTTAGTAGTTCTCAAGGCTTTCCATGTTGAAATATACAGCTGTCAGCCTGTGAGTACTTATTTTAGCTCCAATGTCAGAAAGGAGCTTAGTTTGAGGAAAGAAAGCCAAAAATGACACTTATTTAATAAACATTTTTTTGTTATGCAAACCACATTCAAAACAACTACACATCATGTTTAGTAGTTCTCAAGGCTTTCCATGTTGAAATATACAACTGTCAGCCTGTGAGTACTTATTTTAGCTCCAATGTCAGAAACGAGCTTAGTTTGAGGAAAGAAAGCCAAAAATGACACTTATTTAATAAACATTTTTTTGTTATGCAAACCACATTCAAAACAACTACACATCATGTTTAGTAGTTCTCAAGGCTTTCCATGTTGAAATATACAGCTGTCAGCCTGTGAGTACTTATTTTAGCTCCAATGTCAGAAACGAGCTTAGTTTGAGGAAAGAACGCTAAAATGAACACTTTTTTAATGAACACCTGTTAGACAATAGAAACATGATTCACTTCATGAAATTCAGTGTGTTTACCTATTGTAAGTGTTTCCAGTGAAGAAGTTTCAGTCTGCTGGCCTTCCATCTCCTCTGTCAGTACCGAAATGAAACATGCAGCTGTCAGTCTGTGAGTACTTATTCTAGCTCCAATGTCAGAAAGGAGCTTAGTTTGAGGAAAGAAAGCCAAAAATGACACTTATTTAATAAACATTTTTTTGTTATGCAAACCACATTCAAAACAACTACACATCATGTTTAGTAGTTCTCAAGGCTTTCCATGTTGAAATATACAGCTGTCAGCCTGTGAGTACTTATTTTAGCTCCAATGTCAGAAAGGAGCTTAGTTTGAGGAAAGAAAGCCAAAAATGACACTTATTTAATAAACATTTTTTTGTTATGCAAACCACATTCAAAACAACTACACATCATGTTTAGTAGTTCTCAAGGCTTTCCATGTTGAAATATACAGCTGTCAGCCTGTGAGTACTTATTTTAGCTCCAATGTCAGAAACGAGCTTAGTTTGAGGAAAGAACGCTAAAATGAACACTTTTTTAATGAACACCTGTTAGACAATAGAAACATGATTCACTTCATGAAATTCAGTGTGTTTACCTATTGTAAGTGTTTCCAGTGAAGAAGTTTCAGTCTGCTGGCCTTCCATCTCCTCTGTCAGTACCGAAATGAAACATGCAGCTGTCAGTCTGTGAGTACTTATTCTAGCTCCAATGTCAGAAAGGAGCTTAGTTTGAGGAAAGAAAGCCAAAAATGACACTTATTTAATAAACATTTTTTTGTTATGCAAACCACATTCAAAACAACTACACATCATGTTTAGTAGTTCTCAAGGCTTTCCATGTTGAAATATACAGCTGTCAGCCTGTGAGTACTTATTTTAGCTCCAATGTCAGAAACGAGCTTAGTTTGAGGAAAGAACGCTAAAATGAACACTTTTTTAATGAACACCTGTTAGACAATAGAAACATGATTCACTTCATGAAATTCAGTGTGTTTACCTATTGTAAGTGTTTCCAGTGAAGAAGTTTCAGTCTGCTGGCCTTCCATCTCCTCTGTCAGTACCGAAATGAAACATGCAGCTGTCAGTCTGTGAGTACTTATTCTAGCTCCAATGTCAGAAAGGAGCTTAGTTTGAGGAAAGAAAGCCAAAAATGACACTTATTTAATAAACATTTTTTTGTTATGCAAACCACATTCAAAACAACTACACATCATGTTTAGTAGTTCTCAAGGCTTTCCATGTTGAAATATACAACTGTCAGCCTGTGAGTACTTATTTTAGCTCCAATGTCAGAAAGGAGCTTAGTTTGAGGAAAGAAAGCCAAAAATGACACTTATTTAATAAACATTTTTTTGTTATGCAAACCACATTCAAAACAACTACACATCATGTTTAGTAGTTCTCAAGGCTTTCCATGTTGAAATATACAGCTGTCAGCCTGTGAGTACTTATTTTAGCTCCAATGTCAGAAACGAGCTTAGTTTGAGGAAAGAACGCTAAAATGAACACTTTTTTAATGAACATCTGTTAGACAAAAGAAACATGATTCACTTCATGAAATTCAGTGTGTTTACCTATTGTAAGTGTTTCCAGTGAAGAAGTTTCAGTCTGCTGGCCTTCCATCTCCTCTGTCAGTACCGAAATGAAACATGCAGCTGTCAGTCTGTGAGTACTTATTCTAGCTCCAATGTCAGAAAGGAGCTTAGTTTGAGGAAAGAAAGCCAAAAATGACACTTATTTAATAAACATTTTTTTGTTATGCAAACCACATTCAAAACAACTACACATCATGTTTAGTAGTTCTCAAGGCTTTCCATGTTGAAATATACAGCTGTCAGCCTGTGAGTACTTATTTTAGCTCCAATGTCAGAAACGAGCTTAGTTTGAGGAAAGAACGCTAAAATGAACACTTTTTTAATGAACACCTGTTAGACAATAGAAACATGATTCACTTCATGAAATTCAGTGTGTTTACCTATTGTAAGTGTTTCCAGTGAAGAAGTTTCAGTCTGCTGGCCTTCCATCTCCTCTGTCAGTACCGAAATGAAACATGCAGCTGTCAGTCTGTGAGTACTTATTCTAGCTCCAATGTCAGAAAGGAGCTTAGTTTGAGGAAAGAAAGCCAAAAATGACACTTATTTAATAAACATTTTTTTGTTATGCAAACCACATTCAAAACAACTACACATCATGTTTAGTAGTTCTCAAGGCTTTCCATGCTGAAATATACAACTGTAAGCCTGTGAGTACTTATTTTAGCTCCAATGTCAGAAAGGAGCTTAGTTTGAGGAAAGAAAGCCAAAAATGACACTTATTTAATAAACATTTTTTTGTTATGCAAACCACATTCAAAACAACTACACATCATGTTTAGTAGTTCTCAAGGCTTTCCATGTTGAAATATACAACTGTCAGCCTGTGAGTACTTATTTTAGCTCCAATGTCAGAAAGGAGCTTAGTTTGAGGAAAGAAAGCCAAAAATGACACTTATTTAATAAACATTTTTTTGTTATGCAAACCACATTCAAAACAACTACACATCATGTTTAGTAGTTCTCAAGGCTTTCCATGTTGAAATATACAGCTGTCAGCCTGTGAGTACTTATTTTAGCTCCAATGTCAGAAACGAGCTTAGTTTGAGGAAAGAAAGCCAAAAATGACACTTATTTAATAAACATTTTTTTGTTATGCAAACCACATTCAAAACAACTACTCATCATGTTTAGTAGTTCTCAAGGCTTTCCATGTTGAAATATACAGCTGTCAGCCTGTGAGTACTTATTTTAGCTCCAATGTCAGAAACGAGCTTAGTTTGAGGAAAGAACGCTAAAATGAACACTTTTTTAATGAACACCTGTTAGACAATAGAAACATGATTCACTTCATGAAATTCAGTGTGTTTACCTATTGTAAGTGTTTCCAGTGAAGAAGTTTCAGTCTGCTGGCCTTCCATCTCCTCTGTCAGTACCGAAATGAAACATGCAGCTGTCAGTCTGTGAGTACTTATTCTAGCTCCAATGTCAGAAAGGAGCTTAGTTTGAGGAAAGAAAGCCAAAAATGACACTTATTTAATAAACATTTTTTTGTTATGCAAACCACATTCAAAACAACTACACATCATGTTTAGTAGTTCTCAAGGTTTTCCATGTTGAAATATACAACTGTCAGCCTGTGAGTACTTATTTTAGCTCCAATGTCAGAAAGGAGCTTAGTTTGAGGAAAGAAAGCCAAAAATGACACTTATTTAATAAACATTTTTTTGTTATGCAAACCACATTCAAAACAACTACACATCATGTTTAGTAGTTCTCAAGGCTTTCCATGTTGAAATATACAGCTGTCAGCCTGTGAGTACTTATTTTAGCTCCAATGTCAGAAACGAGCTTAGTTTGAGGAAAGAACGCTAAAATGAACACTTTTTTAATGAACACCTGTTAGACAATAGAAACATGATTCACTTCATGAAATTCAGTGTGTTTACCTATTGTAAGTGTTTCCAGTGAAGAAGTTTCAGTCTGCTGGCCTTCCATCTCCTCTGTCAGTACCGAAATGAAACATGCAGCTGTCAGTCTGTGAGTACTTATTCTAGCTCCAATGTCAGAAAGGAGCTTAGTTTGAGGAAAGAAAGCCAAAAATGACACTTATTTAATAAACATTTTTTTGTTATGCAAACCACATTCAAAACAACTACACATCATGTTTAGTAGTTCTCAAGGCTTTCCATGTTGAAATATACAACTGTCAGCCTGTGAGTACTTATTTTAGCTCCAATGTCAGAAACGAGCTTAGTTTGAGGAAAGAACGCTAAAATGAACACTTTTTTAATGAACACCTGTTAGACAATAGAAACATGATTCACTTCATGAAATTCAGTGTGTTTACCTATTGTAAGTGTTTCCAGTGAAGAAGTTTCAGTCTGCTGGCCTTCCATCTCCTCTGTCAGTACCGAAATGAAACATGCAGCTGTCAGTCTGTGAGTACTTATTCTAGCTCCAATGTCAGAAAGGAGCTTAGTTTGAGGAAAGAAAGCCAAAAATGACACTTATTTAATAAACATTTTTTTGTTATGCAAACCACATTCAAAACAACTACACATCATGTTTAGTAGTTCTCAAGGCTTTCCATGTTGAAATATACAGCTGTCAGCCTGTGAGTACTTATTTTAGCTCCAATGTCAGAAACGAGCTTAGTTTGAGGAAAGAACGCTAAAATGAACACTTTTTTAATGAACACCTGTTAGACAATAGAAACATGATTCACTTCATGAAATTCAGTGTGTTTACCTATTGTAAGTGTTTCCAGTGAAGAAGTTTCAGTCTGCTGGCCTTCCATCTCCTCTGTCAGTACCGAAATGAAACATGCAGCTGTCAGTCTGTGAGTACTTATTCTAGCTCCAATGTCAGAAAGGAGCTTAGTTTGAGGAAAGAAAGCCAAAAATGACACTTATTTAATAAACATTTTTTGTTATGCAAACCACATTCAAAACAACTACACATCATGTTTAGTAGTTCTCAAGGCTTTCCATGTTGAAATATACAGCTGTCAGCCTGTGAGTACTTATTTTAGCTCCAATGTCAGAAAGGAGCTTAGTTTGAGGAAAGAAAGCCAAAAATGACACTTATTTAATAAACATTTTTTTGTTATGCAAACCACATTCAAAACAACTACTCATCATGTTTAGTAGTTCTCAAGGCTTTCCATGTTGAAATATACAGCTGTCAGCCTGTGAGTACTTATTTTAGCTCCAATGTCAGAAACGAGCTTAGTTTGAGGAAAGAACGCTAAAATGAACACTTTTTTAATGAACACCTGTTAGACAATAGAAACATGATTCACTTCATGAAATTCAGTGTGTTTACCTATTGTAAGTGTTTCCAGTGAAGAAGTTTCAGTCTGCTGGCCTTCCATCTCCTCTGTCAGTACCGAAATGAAACATGCAGCTGTCAGTCTGTGAGTACTTATTCTAGCTCCAATGTCAGAAAGGAGCTTAGTTTGAGGAAAGAAAGCCAAAAATGACACTTATTTAATAAACATTTTTTTGTTATGCAAACCACATTCAAAACAACTACACATCATGTTTAGTAGTTCTCAAGGCTTTCCATGTTGAAATATACAGCTGTCAGCCTGTGAGTACTTATTTTAGCTCCAATGTCAGAAACGAGCTTAGTTTGAGGAAAGAACGCTAAAATGAACACTTTTTTAATGAACACCTGTTAGACAATAGAAACATGATTCACTTCATGAAATTCAGTGTGTTTACCTATTGTAAGTGTTTCCAGTGAAGAAGTTTCAGTCTGCTGGCCTTCCATCTCCTCTGTCAGTACCGAAATGAAACATGCAGCTGTCAGTCTGTGAGTACTTATTCTAGCTCCAATGTCAGAAAGGAGCTTAGTTTGAGGAAAGAAAGCCAAAAATGACACTTATTTAATAAACATTTTTTTGTTATGCAAACCACATTCAAAACAACTACACATCATGTTTAGTAGTTCTCAAGGCTTTCCATGTTGAAATATACAGCTGTCAGCCTGTGAGTACTTATTTTAGCTCCAATGTCAGAAAGGAGCTTAGTTTGAGGAAAGAAAGCCAAAAATGACACTTATTTAATAAACATTTTTTTGTTATGCAAACCACATTCAAAACAACTACACATCATGTTTAGTAGTTCTCAAGGCTTTCCATGTTGAAATATACAGCTGTCAGCCTGTGAGTACTTATTTTAGCTCCAATGTCAGAAACGAGCTTAGTTTGAGGAAAGAACGCTAAAATGAACACTTTTTTAATGAACACCTGTTAGACAATAGAAACATGATTCACTTCATGAAATTCAGTGTGTTTACCTATTGTAAGTGTTTCAAGTGAAGAAGTTTCAGTCTGCTGGCCTTCCATCTCCTCTGTCAGTACCGAAATGAAACATGCAGCTGTCAGTCTGTGAGTACTTATTCTAGCTCCAATGTCAGAAAGGAGCTTAGTTTGAGGAAAGAAAGCCAAAAATGACACTTATTTAATAAACATTTTTTTGTTATGCAAACCACATTCAAAACAACTACACATCATGTTTAGTAGTTCTCAAGGCTTTCCATGTTGAAATATACAGCTGTCAGCCTGTGAGTACTTATTTTAGCTCCAATGTCAGAAACGAGCTTAGTTTGAGGAAAGAACGCTAAAATGAACACTTTTTTAATGAACACCTGTTAGACAATAGAAACATGATTCACTTCATGAAATTCAGTGTGTTTACCTATTGTAAGTGTTTCCAGTGAAGAAGTTTCAGTCTGCTGGCCTTCCATCTCCTCTGTCAGTACCGAAATGAAACATGCAGCTGTCAGTCTGTGAGTACTTATTCTAGCTCCAATGTCAGAAAGGAGCTTAGTTTGAGGAAAGAAAGCCAAAAATGACACTTATTTAATAAACATTTTTTTGTTATGCAAACCACATTCAAAACAACTACACATCATGTTTAGTAGTTCTCAAGGCTTTCCATGTTGAAATATACAACTGTCAGCCTGTGAGTACTTATTTTAGCTCCAATGTCAGAAAGGAGCTTAGTTTGAGGAAAGAAAGCCAAAAATGACACTTATTTAATAAACATTTTTTTGTTATGCAAACCACATTCAAAACAACTACACATCATGTTTAGTAGTTCTCAAGGCTTTCCATGTTGAAATATACAGCTGTCAGCCTGTGAGTACTTATTTTAGCTCCAATGTCAGAAACGAGCTTAGTTTGAGGAAAGAACGCTAAAATGAACACTTTTTTAATGAACACCTGTTAGACAAAAGAAACATGATTCACTTCATGAAATTCAGTGTGTTTACCTATTGTAAGTGTTTCCAGTGAAGAAGTTTCAGTCTGCTGGCCTTCCATCTCCTCTGTCAGTACCGAAATGAAACATGCAGCTGTCAGTCTGTGAGTACTTATTCTAGCTCCAATGTCAGAAAGGAGCTTAGTTTGAGGAAAGAAAGCCAAAAATGACACTTATTTAATAAACATTTTTTTGTTATGCAAACCACATTCAAAACAACTACACATCATGTTTAGTAGTTCTCAAGGCTTTCCATGTTGAAATATACAGCTGTCAGCCTGTGAGTACTTATTTTAGCTCCAATGTCAGAAACGAGCTTAGTTTGAGGAAAGAACGCTAAAATGAACACTTTTTTAATGAACACCTGTTAGACAATAGAAACATGATTCACTTCATGAAATTCAGTGTGTTTACCTATTGTAAGTGTTTCCAGTGAAGAAGTTTCAGTCTGCTGGCCTTCCATCTCCTCTGTCAGTACCGAAATGAAACATGCAGCTGTCAGTCTGTGAGTACTTATTCTAGCTCCAATGTCAGAAAGGAGCTTAGTTTGAGGAAAGAAAGCCAAAAATGACACTTATTTAATAAACATTTTTTTGTTATGCAAACCACATTCAAAACAACTACACATCATGTTTAGTAGTTCTCAAGGCTTTCCATGCTGAAATATACAACTGTCAGCCTGTGAGTACTTATTTTAGCTCCAATGTCAGAAAGGAGCTTAGTTTGAGGAAAGAAAGCCAAAAATGACACTTATTTAATAAACATTTTTTTGTTATGCAAACCACATTCAAAACAACTACACATCATGTTTAGTAGTTCTCAAGGCTTTCCATGTTGAAATATACAACTGTCAGCCTGTGAGTACTTATTTTAGCTCCAATGTCAGAAAGGAGCTTAGTTTGAGGAAAGAAAGCCAAAAATGACACTTATTTAATAAACATTTTTTTGTTATGCAAACCACATTCAAAACAACTACACATCATGTTTAGTAGTTCTCAAGGCTTTCCATGTTGAAATATACAGCTGTCAGCCTGTGAGTACTTATTTTAGCTCCAATGTCAGAAACGAGCTTAGTTTGAGGAAAGAACGCTAAAATGAACACTTTTTTAATGAACACCTGTTAGACAATAGAAACATGATTCACTTCATGAAATTCAGTGTGTTTACCTATTGTAAGTGTTTCCAGTGAAGAAGTTTCAGTCTGCTGGCCTTCCATCTCCTCTGTCAGTACCGAAATGAAACATGCAGCTGTCAGTCTGTGAGTACTTATTCTAGCTCCAATGTCAGAAAGGAGCTTAGTTTGAGGAAAGAAAGCCAAAAATGACACTTATTTAATAAACATTTTTTTGTTATGCAAACCACATTCAAAACAACTACACATCATGTTTAGTAGTTCTCAAGGCTTTCCATGTTGAAATATACAGCTGTCAGCCTGTGAGTACTTATTTTAGCTCCAATGTCAGAAAGGAGCTTAGTTTGAGGAAAGAAAGCCAAAAATGACACTTATTTAATAAACATTTTTTTGTTATGCAAACCACATTCAAAACAACTACACATCATGTTTAGTAGTTCTCAAGGCTTTCCATGTTGAAATATACAGCTGTCAGCCTGTGAGTACTTATTTTAGCTCCAATGTCAGAAAGGAGCTTAGTTTGAGGAAAGAAAGCCAAAAATGACACTTATTTAATAAACATTTTTTTGTTATGCAAACCACATTCAAAACAACTACACATCATGTTTAGTAGTTCTCAAGGCTTTCCATGTTGAAATATACAGCTGTCAGCCTGTGAGTACTTATTTTAGCTCCAATGTCAGAAACGAGCTTAGTTTGAGGAAAGAACGCTAAAATGAACACTTTTTTAATGAACACCTGTTAGACAATAGAAACATGATTCACTTCATGAAATTCAGTGTGTTTACCTATTGTAAGTGTTTCCAGTGAAGAAGTTTCAGTCTGCTGGCCTTCCATCTCCTCTGTCAGTACCGAAATGAAACATGCAGCTGTCAGTCTGTGAGTACTTATTCTAGCTCCAATGTCAGAAAGGAGCTTAGTTTGAGGAAAGAAAGCCAAAAATGACACTTATTTAATAAACATTTTTTTGTTATGCAAACCACATTCAAAACAACTACACATCATGTTTAGTAGTTCTCAAGGCTTTCCATGTTGAAATATACAACTGTCAGCCTGTGAGTACTTATTTTAGCTCCAATGTCAGAAAGGAGCTTAGTTTGAGGAAAGAAAGCCAAAAATGACACTTATTTAATAAACATTTTTTTGTTATGCAAACCACATTCAAAACAACTACACATCATGTTTAGTAGTTCTCAAGGCTTTCCATGTTGAAATATACAGCTGTCAGCCTGTGAGTACTTATTTTAGCTCCAATGTCAGAAAGGAGCTTAGTTTGAGGAAAGAAAGCCAAAAATGACACTTATTTAATAAACATTTTTTTGTTATGCAAACCACATTCAAAACAACTACATATCATGTTTAGTAGTTCTCAAGGCTTTCCATGTTGAAATATACAGCTGTCAGCCTGTGAGTACTTATTTTAGCTCCAATGTCAGAAACGAGCTTAGTTTGAGGAAAGAACGCTAAAATGAACACTTTTTTAATGAACACCTGTTAGACAATAGAAACATGATTCACTTCATGAAATTCAGTGTGTTTACCTATTGTAAGTGTTTCCAGTGAAGAAGTTTCAGTCTGCTGGCCTTCCATCTCCTCTGTCAGTACCGAAATGAAACATGCAGCTGTCAGTCTGTGAGTACTTATTCTAGCTCCAATGTCAGAAAGGAGCTTAGTTTGAGGAAAGAAAGCCAAAAATGACACTTATTTAATAAACATTTTTTTGTTATGCAAACCACATTCAAAACAACTACACATCATGTTTAGTAGTTCTCAAGGCTTTCCATGTTGAAATATACAGCTGTCAGCCTGTGAGTACTTATTTTAGCTCCAATGTCAGAAAGGAGCTTAGTTTGAGGAAAGAAAGCCAAAAATGACACTTATTTAATAAACATTTTTTTGTTATGCAAACCACATTCAAAACAACTACACATCATGTTTAGTAGTTCTCAAGGCTTTCCATGTTGAAATATACAGCTGTCAGCCTGTGAGTACTTATTTTAGCTCCAATGTCAGAAACGAGCTTAGTTTGAGGAAAGAACGCTAAAATGAACACTTTTTTAATGAACACCTGTTAGACAATAGAAACATGATTCACTTCATGAAATTCAGTGTGTTTACCTATTGTAAGTGTTTCCAGTGAAGAAGTTTCAGTCTGCTGGCCTTCCATCTCCTCTGTCAGTACCGAAATGAAACATGCAGCTGTCAGTCTGTGAGTACTTATTCTAGCTCCAATGTCAGAAAGGAGCTTAGTTTGAGGAAAGAAAGCCAAAAATGACACTTATTTAATAAACATTTTTTTGTTATGCAAACCACATTCAAAACAACTACACATCATGTTTAGTAGTTCTCAAGGCTTTCCATGTTGAAATATACAGCTGTCAGCCTGTGAGTACTTATTTTAGCTCCAATGTCAGAAAGGAGCTTAGTTTGAGGAAAGAAAGCCAAAAATGACACTTATTTAATAAACATTTTTTTGTTATGCAAACCACATTCAAAACAACTACACATCATGTTTAGTAGTTCTCAAGGCTTTCCATGTTGAAATATACAGCTGTCAGCCTGTGAGTACTTATTTTAGCTCCAATGTCAGAAACGAGCTTAGTTTGAGGAAAGAACGCTAAAATGAACACTTTTTTAATGAACACCTGTTAGACAATAGAAACATGATTCACTTCATGAAATTCAGTGTGTTTACCTATTGTAAGTGTTTCCAGTGAAGAAGTTTCAGTCTGCTGGCCTTCCATCTCCTCTGTCAGTACCGAAATGAAACATGCAGCTGTCAGTCTGTGAGTACTTATTCTAGCTCCAATGTCAGAAAGGAGCTTAGTTTGAGGAAAGAAAGCCAAAAATGACACTTATTTAATAAACATTTTTTTGTTATGCAAACCACATTCAAAACAACTACACATCATGTTTAGTAGTTCTCAAGGCTTTCCATGTTGAAATATACAGCTGTCAGCCTGTGAGTACTTATTTTAGCTCCAATGTCAGAAACGAGCTTAGTTTGAGGAAAGAACGCTAAAATGAACACTTTTTTAATGAACACCTGTTAGACAATAGAAACATGATTCACTTCATGAAATTCAGTGTGTTTACCTATTGTAAGTGTTTCCAGTGAAGAAGTTTCAGTCTGCTGGCCTTCCATCTCCTCTGTCAGTACCGAAATGAAACATGCAGCTGTCAGTCTGTGAGTACTTATTCTAGTTCCAATGTCAGAAAGGAGCTTAGTTTGAGGAAAGAAAGCCAAAAATGACACTTATTTAATAAACATTTTTTTGTTATGCAAACCACATTCAAAACAACTACACATCATGTTTAGTAGTTCTCAAGGCTTTCCATGTTGAAATATACAGCTGTCAGCCTGTGAGTACTTATTTTAGCTCCAATGTCAGAAAGGAGCTTAGTTTGAGGAAAGAAAGCCAAAAATGACACTTATTTAATAAACATTTTTTTGTTATGCAAACCACATTCAAAACAACTACACATCATGTTTAGTAGTTCTCAAGGCTTTCCATGTTGAAATATACAGCTGTCAGCCTGTGAGTACTTATTTTAGCTCCAATGTCAGAAAGGAGCTTAGTTTGAGGAAAGAAAGCCAAAAATGACACTTATTTAATAAACATTTTTTTGTTATGCAAACCACATTCAAAACAACTACACATCATGTTTAGTAGTTCTCAAGGCTTTCCATGTTGAAATATACAGCTGTCAGCCTGTGAGTACTTATTTTAGCTCCAATGTCAGAAACGAGCTTAGTTTGAGGAAAGAACGCTAAAATGAACTCTTTTTTAATGAACACCTGTTAGACAATAGAAACATGATTCACTTCATGAAATTCAGTGTGTTTACCTATTGTAAGTGTTTCCAGTGAAGAAGTTTCAGTCTGCTGGCCTTCCATCTCCTCTGTCAGTACCGAAATGAAACATGCAGCTGTCAGTCTGTGAGTACTTATTCTAGCTCCAATGTCAGAAAGGAGCTTAGTTTGAGGAAAGAAAGCCAAAAATGACACTTATTTAATAAACATTTTTTTGTTATGCAAACCACATTCAAAACAACTACACATCATGTTTAGTAGTTCTCAAGGCTTTCCATGTTGAAATATACAGCTGTCAGCCTGTGAGTACTTATTTTAGCTCCAATGTCAGAAAGGAGCTTAGTTTGAGGAAAGAAAGCCAAAAATGACACTTATTTAATAAACATTTTTTTGTTATGCAAACCACATTCAAAACAACTACACATCATGTTTAGTAGTTCTCAAGGCTTTCCATGTTGAAATATACAGCTGTCAGCCTGTGAGTACTTATTTTAGCTCCAATGTCAGAAACGAGCTTAGTTTGAGGAAAGAACGCTAAAATGAACACTTTTTTAATGAACACCTGTTAGACAATAGAAACATGATTCACTTCATGAAATTCAGTGTGTTTACCTATTGTAAGTGTTTCCAGTGAAGAAGTTTCAGTCTGCTGGCCTTCCATCTCCTCTGTCAGTACCGAAATGAAACATGCAGCTGTCAGTCTGTGAGTACTTATTCTAGCTCCAATGTCAGAAAGGAGCTTAGTTTGAGGAAAGAAAGCCAAAAATGACACTTATTTAATAAACATTTTTTTGTTATGCAAACCACATTCAAAACAACTACACATCATGTTTAGTAGTTCTCAAGGCTTTCCATGTTGAAATATACAGCTGTCAGCCTGTGAGTACTTATTTTAGCTCCAATGTCAGAAAGGAGCTTAGTTTGAGGAAAGAAAGCCAAAAATGACACTTATTTAATAAACATTTTTTTGTTATGCAAATCATATTCAAAACAACTACACATCATGTTTAGTAGTTCTCAAGGCTTTCCATGTTGAAATATACAGCTGTCAGCCTGTGAGTACTTATTTTAGCTCCAATGTCAGAAACGAGCTTAGTTTGAGGAAAGAACGCTAAAATGAACACTTTTTTAATGAACACCTGTTAGACAATAGAAACATGATTCACTTCATGAAATTCAGTGTGTTTACCTATTGTAAGTGTTTCCAGTGAAGAAGTTTCAGTCTGCTGGCCTTCCATCTCCTCTGTCAGTACCGAAATGAAACATGCAGCTGTCAGTCTGTGAGTACTTATTCTAGCTCCAATGTCAGAAAGGAGCTTAGTTTGAGGAAAGAAAGCCAAAAATGACACTTATTTAATAAACATTTTTTTGTTATGCAAACCACATTCAAAACAACTACACATCATGTTTAGTAGTTCTCAAGGCTTTCCATGTTGAAATATACAGCTGTCAGCCTGTGAGTACTTATTTTAGCTCCAATGTCAGAAACGAGCTTAGTTTGAGGAAAGAACGCTAAAATGAACACTTTTTTAATGAACACCTGTTAGACAATAGAAACATGATTCACTTCATGAAATTCAGTGTGTTTACCTATTGTAAGTGTTTCCAGTGAAGAAGTTTCAGTCTGCTGGCCTTCCATCTCCTCTGTCAGTACCGAAATGAAACATGCAGCTGTCAGTCTGTGAGTACTTATTCTAGCTCCAATGTCAGAAAGGAGCTTAGTTTGAGGAAAGAAAGCCAAAAATGACACTTATTTAATAAACATTTTTTTGTTATGCAAACCACATTCAAAACAACTACACATCATGTTTAGTAGTTCTCAAGGCTTTCCATGTTGAAATATACAGCTGTCAGCCTGTGAGTACTTATTTTAGCTCCAATGTCAGAAAGGAGCTTAGTTTGAGGAAAGAAAGCCAAAAATGACACTTATTTAATAAACATTTTTTTGTTATGCAAACCACATTCAAAACAACTACACATCATGTTTAGTAGTTCTCAAGGCTTTCCATGTTGAAATATACAGCTGTCAGCCTGTGAGTACTTATTTTAGCTCCAATGTCAGAAACGAGCTTAGTTTGAGGAAAGAACGCTAAAATGAACACTTTTTTAATGAACACCTGTTAGACAATAGAAACATGATTCACTTCATGAAATTCAGTGTGTTTACCTATTGTAAGTGTTTCAAGTGAAGAAGTTTCAGTCTGCTGGCCTTCCATCTCCTCTGTCAGTACCGAAATGAAACATGCAGCTGTCAGTCTGTGAGTACTTATTCTAGCTCCAATGTCAGAAAGGAGCTTAGTTTGAGGAAAGAAAGCCAAAAATGACACTTATTTAATAAACATTTTTTTGTTATGCAAACCACATTCAAAACAACTACACATCATGTTTAGTAGTTCTCAAGGCTTTCCATGTTGAAATATACAGCTGTCAGCCTGTGAGTACTTATTTTAGCTCCAATGTCAGAAACGAGCTTAGTTTGAGGAAAGAACGCTAAAATGAACACTTTTTTAATGAACACCTGTTAGACAATAGAAACATGATTCACTTCATGAAATTCAGTGTGTTTACCTATTGTAAGTGTTTCCAGTGAAGAAGTTTCAGTCTGCTGGCCTTCCATCTCCTCTGTCAGTACCGAAATGAAACATGCAGCTGTCAGTCTGTGAGTACTTATTCTAGCTCCAATGTCAGAAAGGAGCTTAGTTTGAGGAAAGAAAGCCAAAAATGACACTTATTTAATAAACATTTTTTTGTTATGCAAACCACATTCAAAACAACTACACATCATGTTTAGTAGTTCTCAAGGCTTTCCATGTTGAAATATACAACTGTCAGCCTGTGAGTACTTATTTTAGCTCCAATGTCAGAAAGGAGCTTAGTTTGAGGAAAGAAAGCCAAAAATGACACTTATTTAATAAACATTTTTTTGTTATGCAAACCACATTCAAAACAACTACACATCATGTTTAGTAGTTCTCAAGGCTTTCCATGTTGAAATATACAGCTGTCAGCCTGTGAGTACTTATTTTAGCTCCAATGTCAGAAACGAGCTTAGTTTGAGGAAAGAACGCTAAAATGAACACTTTTTTAATGAACACCTGTTAGACAAAAGAAACATGATTCACTTCATGAAATTCAGTGTGTTTACCTATTGTAAGTGTTTCCAGTGAAGAAGTTTCAGTCTGCTGGCCTTCCATCTCCTCTGTCAGTACCGAAATGAAACATGCAGCTGTCAGTCTGTGAGTACTTATTCTAGCTCCAATGTCAGAAAGGAGCTTAGTTTGAGGAAAGAAAGCCAAAAATGACACTTATTTAATAAACATTTTTTTGTTATGCAAACCACATTCAAAACAACTACACATCATGTTTAGTAGTTCTCAAGGCTTTCCATGTTGAAATATACAGCTGTCAGCCTGTGAGTACTTATTTTAGCTCCAATGTCAGAAAGGAGCTTAGTTTGAGGAAAGAAAGCCAAAAATGACACTTATTTAATAAACATTTTTTTGTTATGCAAATCATATTCAAAACAACTACACATCATGTTTAGTAGTTCTCAAGGCTTTCCATGTTGAAATATACAGCTGTCAGCCTGTGAGTACTTATTTTAGCTCCAATGTCAGAAACGAGCTTAGTTTGAGGAAAGAACGCTAAAATGAACACTTTTTTAATGAACACCTGTTAGACAATAGAAACATGATTCACTTCATGAAATTCAGTGTGTTTACCTATTGTAAGTGTTTCCAGTGAAGAAGTTTCAGTCTGCTGGCCTTCCATCTCCTCTGTCAGTACCGAAATGAAACATGCAGCTGTCAGTCTGTGAGTACTTATTCTAGCTCCAATGTCAGAAAGGAGCTTAGTTTGAGGAAAGAAAGCCAAAAATGACACTTATTTAATAAACATTTTTTTGTTATGCAAACCACATTCAAAACAACTACACATCATGTTTAGTAGTTCTCAAGGCTTTCCATGTTGAAATATACAGCTGTCAGCCTGTG
Source organism: Pempheris klunzingeri (assembly GCF_042242105.1). Classification (NCBI taxonomy): domain Eukaryota; kingdom Metazoa; phylum Chordata; class Actinopteri; order Acropomatiformes; family Pempheridae; genus Pempheris; species Pempheris klunzingeri. The sequence goes on from NW_027254955.1 coordinate 336,560, forward strand.
AGTACTTATTTTAGCTCCAATGTCAGAAAGGAGCTTAGTTTGAGGAAAGAAAGCCAAAAATGACACTTATTTAATAAACATTTTTTTGTTATGCAAACCACATTCAAAACAACTACACATCATGTTTAGTAGTTCTCAAGGCTTTCCATGTTGAAATATACAGCTGTCAGCCTGTGAGTACTTATTTTAGCTCCAATGTCAGAAACGAGCTTAGTTTGAGGAAAGAACGCTAAAATGAACACTTTTTTAATGAACACCTGTTAGACAATAGAAACATGATTCACTTCATGAAATTCAGTGTGTTTACCTATTGTAAGTGTTTCCAGTGAAGAAGTTTCAGTCTGCTGGCCTTCCATCTCCTCTGTCAGTACCGAAATGAAACATGCAGCTGTCAGTCTGTGAGTACTTATTCTAGCTCCAATGTCAGAAAGGAGCTTAGTTTGAGGAAAGAAAGCCAAAAATGACACTTATTTAATAAACATTTTTTTGTTATGCAAACCACATTCAAAACAACTACACATCATGTTTAGTAGTTCTCAAGGCTTTCCATGTTGAAATATACAGCTGTCAGCCTGTGAGTACTTATTTTAGCTCCAATGTCAGAAACGAGCTTAGTTTGAGGAAAGAACGCTAAAATGAACACTTTTTTAATGAACACCTGTTAGACAATAGAAACATGATTCACTTCATGAAATTCAGTGTGTTTACCTATTGTAAGTGTTTCCAGTGAAGAAGTTTCAGTCTGCTGGCCTTCCATCTCCTCTGTCAGTACCGAAATGAAACATGCAGCTGTCAGTCTGTGAGTACTTATTCTAGCTCCAATGTCAGAAAGGAGCTTAGTTTGAGGAAAGAAAGCCAAAAATGACACTTATTTAATAAACATTTTTTTGTTATGCAAACCACATTCAAAACAACTACACATCATGTTTAGTAGTTCTCAAGGCTTTCCATGTTGAAATATACAGCTGTCAGCCTGTGAGTACTTATTTTAGCTCCAATGTCAGAAAGGAGCTTAGTTTGAGGAAAGAAAGCCAAAAATGACACTTATTTAATAAACATTTTTTTGTTATGCAAACCACATTCAAAACAACTACACATCATGTTTAGTAGTTCTCAAGGCTTTCCATGTTGAAATATACAGCTGTCAGCCTGTGAGTACTTATTTTAGCTCCAATGTCAGAAACGAGCTTAGTTTGAGGAAAGAACGCTAAAATGAACACTTTTTTAATGAACACCTGTTAGACAATAGAAACATGATTCACTTCATGAAATTCAGTGTGTTTACCTATTGTAAGTGTTTCCAGTGAAGAAGTTTCAGTCTGCTGGCCTTCCATCTCCTCTGTCAGTACCGAAATGAAACATGCAGCTGTCAGTCTGTGAGTACTTATTCTAGCTCCAATGTCAGAAAGGAGCTTAGTTTGAGGAAAGAAAGCCAAAAATGACACTTATTTAATAAACATTTTTTTGTTATGCAAACCACATTCAAAACAACTACACATGATGTTTAGTAGTTCTCAAGGCTTTCCATGTTGAAATATACAGCTGTCAGCCTGTGAGTACTTATTTTAGCTCCAATGTCAGAAAGGAGCTTAGTTTGAGGAAAGAAAGCCAAAAATGACACTTATTTAATAAACATTTTTTTGTTATGCAAACCACATTCAAAACAACTACACATCATGTTTAGTAGTTCTCAAGGCTTTCCATGTTGAAATATACAGCTGTCAGCCTGTGAGTACTTATTTTAGCTCCAATGTCAGAAACGAGCTTAGTTTGAGGAAAGAACGCTAAAATGAACACTTTTTTAATGAACACCTGTTAGACAATAGAAACATGATTCACTTCATGAAATTCAGTGTGTTTACCTATTGTAAGTGTTTCCAGTGAAGAAGTTTCAGTCTGCTGGCCTTCCATCTCCTCTGTCAGTACCGAAATGAAACATGCAGCTGTCAGCCTGTGAGTACTTATTCTAGCTCCAATGTCAGAAAGGAGCTTAGTTTGAGGAAAGAAAGCCAAAAATGACACTTATTTAATAAACATTTTTTTGTTATGCAAACCACATTCAAAACAACTACACATCATGTTTAGTAGTTCTCAAGGCTTTCCATGTTGAAATATACAGCTGTCAGCCTGTGAGTACTTATTTTAGCTCCAATGTCAGAAAGGAGCTTAGTTTGAGGAAAGAAAGCCAAAAATGACACTTATTTAATAAACATTTTTTTGTTATGCAAATCATATTCAAAACAACTACACATCATGTTTAGTAGTTCTCAAGGCTTTCCATGTTGAAATATACAGCTGTCAGCCTGTGAGTACTTATTTTAGCTCCAATGTCAGAAACGAGCTTAGTTTGAGGAAAGAACGCTAAAATGAACACTTTTTTAATGAACACCTGTTAGACAATAGAAACATGATTCACTTCATGAAATTCAGTGTGTTTACCTATTGTAAGTGTTTCCAGTGAAGAAGTTTCAGTCTGCTGGCCTTCCATCTCCTCTGTCAGTACCGAAATGAAACATGCAGCTGTCAGTCTGTGAGTACTTATTCTAGCTCCAATGTCAGAAAGGAGCTTAGTTTGAGGAAAGAAAGCCAAAAATGACACTTATTTAATAAACATTTTTTTGTTATGCAAACCACATTCAAAACAACTACACATCATGTTTAGTAGTTCTCAAGGCTTTCCATGTTGAAATATACAGCTGTCAGCCTGTGAGTACTTATTTTAGCTCCAATGTCAGAAAGGAGCTTAGTTTGAGGAAAGAAAGCCAAAAATGACACTTATTTAATAAACATTTTTTTGTTATGCAAACCACATTCAAAACAACTACACATCATGTTTAGTAGTTCTCAAGGCTTTCCATGTTGAAATATACAGCTGTCAGCCTGTGAGTACTTATTTTAGCTCCAATGTCAGAAACGAGCTTAGTTTGAGGAAAGAACGCTAAAATGAACACTTTTTTAATGAACACCTGTTAGACAATAGAAACATGATTCACTTCATGAAATTCAGTGTGTTTACCTATTGTAAGTGTTTCCAGTGAAGAAGTTTCAGTCTGCTGGCCTTCCATCTCCTCTGTCAGTACCGAAATGAAACATGCAGCTGTCAGTCTGTGAGTACTTATTCTAGCTCCAATGTCAGAAAGGAGCTTAGTTTGAGGAAAGAAAGCCAAAAATGACACTTATTTAATAAACATTTTTTTGTTATGCAAACCACATTCAAAACAACTACACATCATGTTTAGTAGTTCTCAAGGCTTTCCATGTTGAAATATACAGCTGTCAGCCTGTGAGTACTTATTTTAGCTCCAATGTCAGAAACGAGCTTAGTTTGAGGAAAGAACGCTAAAATGAACACTTTTTTAATGAACACCTGTTAGACAATAGAAACATGATTCACTTCATGAAATTCAGTGTGTTTACCTATTGTAAGTGTTTCCAGTGAAGAAGTTTCAGTCTGCTGGCCTTCCATCTCCTCTGTCAGTACCGAAATGAAACATGCAGCTGTCAGTCTGTGAGTACTTATTCTAGCTCCAATGTCAGAAAGGAGCTTAGTTTGAGGAAAGAAAGCCAAAAATGACACTTATTTAATAAACATTTTTTTGTTATGCAAACCACATTCAAAACAACTACACATCATGTTTAGTAGTTCTCAAGGCTTTCCATGTTGAAATATACAGCTGTCAGCCTGTGAGTACTTATTTTAGCTCCAATGTCAGAAAGGAGCTTAGTTTGAGGAAAGAAAGCCAAAAATGACACTTATTTAATAAACATTTTTTTGTTATGCAAACCACATTCAAAACAACTACACATCATGTTTAGTAGTTCTCAAGGCTTTCCATGTTGAAATATACAGCTGTCAGCCTGTGAGTACTTATTTTAGCTCCAATGTCAGAAACGAGCTTAGTTTGAGGAAAGAACGCTAAAATGAACACTTTTTTAATGAACACCTGTTAGACAATAGAAACATGATTCACTTCATGAAATTCAGTGTGTTTACCTATTGTAAGTGTTTCCAGTGAAGAAGTTTCAGTCTGCTGGCCTTCCATCTCCTCTGTCAGTACCGAAATGAAACATGCAGCTGTCAGTCTGTGAGTACTTATTCTAGCTCCAATGTCAGAAAGGAGCTTAGTTTGAGGAAAGAAAGCCAAAAATGACACTTATTTAATAAACATTTTTTTGTTATGCAAACCACATTCAAAACAACTACACATGATGTTTAGTAGTTCTCAAGGCTTTCCATGTTGAAATATACAGCTGTCAGCCTGTGAGTACTTATTTTAGCTCCAATGTCAGAAAGGAGCTTAGTTTGAGGAAAGAAAGCCAAAAATGACACTTATTTAATAAACATTTTTTTGTTATGCAAACCACATTCAAAACAACTACACATCATGTTTAGTAGTTCTCAAGGCTTTCCATGTTGAAATATACAGCTGTCAGCCTGTGAGTACTTATTTTAGCTCCAATGTCAGAAACGAGCTTAGTTTGAGGAAAGAACGCTAAAATGAACACTTTTTTAATGAACACCTGTTAGACAATAGAAACATGATTCACTTCATGAAATTCAGTGTGTTTACCTATTGTAAGTGTTTCCAGTGAAGAAGTTTCAGTCTGCTGGCCTTCCATCTCCTCTGTCAGTACCGAAATGAAACATGCAGCTGTCAGCCTGTGAGTACTTATTCTAGCTCCAATGTCAGAAAGGAGCTTAGTTTGAGGAAAGAAAGCCAAAAATGACACTTATTTAATAAACATTTTTTTGTTATGCAAACCACATTCAAAACAACTACACATCATGTTTAGTAGTTCTCAAGGCTTTCCATGTTGAAATATACAGCTGTCAGCCTGTGAGTACTTATTTTAGCTCCAATGTCAGAAACGAGCTTAGTTTGAGGAAAGAACGCTAAAATGAACACTTTTTTAATGAACACCTGTTAGACAATAGAAACATGATTCACTTCATGAAATTCAGTGTGTTTACCTATTGTAAGTGTTTCCAGTGAAGAAGTTTCAGTCTGCTGGCCTTCCATCTCCTGTCAGTACCGAAATGAAACATGCAGCTGTCAGTCTGTGAGTACTTATTCTAGCTCCAATATCAGAAACGTGCTTAGTTTGAGGAGAGAAAGCCTAAAATGGACACTTGTTTATAAACAGTTTTTTAGTTGTGAAAACTTCATTTAAAACAACTAAACATCATGTTTAGTAGTTCTCAAGGCTTTCCATATTGAAACATACAGCTATCAGCCTGTGAGTGCTTTAATATAGCTCCAATGTCAGAAACGTGCTTAGTTTGAGGAGAGAAAGCTAAAATGGACACTTGTTTATAAACAGTTTTTTAGTTGTGAAAACTTCATTTAAAACAACTAAACATCATGTTTAGTAGTTCTCAAGGCTTTCCATATTGAAACATACAGCTGTCAGCCTGTGAGTGCTTATTCTAGCTCCAATGTCAGAAACGTGCTTAGTTTGAGGAGAGAAAGCTAAAATGGACACTTGTTTATAAACAGTTTTTTAGTTGTGAAAACTTCATTTAAAACAACTAAACATCATGTTTAGTAGTTCTCAAGGCTTTCCATATTGAAACATACAGCTATCAGCCTGTGAGTGCTTTAATATAGCTCCAATGTCAGAAACGTGCTTAGTTTGAGGAGAGAAAGCTAAAATGGACACTTGTTTATAAACAGTTTTTTAGTTGTGAAAACTTCATTTAAAACAACTAAATATCATGTTTAGTAGTTCCCAAGGCTTTCCATATTGAAACATACAGCTATCAGCCTGTGAGTGCTTTAATATAGCTCCAATGTCAGAAACGTGCTTAGTTTGAGGAGAGAAAGCTAAAATGGACACTTGTTTATAAACAGTTTTTTAGTTGTGAAAACTTCATTTAAAACAACTAAACATCATGTTTAGTAGTTCTCAAGGCTTTCCATGTTGAAATATACAACTGTCAGCCTGTGAGTACTTATTTTAGCTCCAATGTCAGAAAGGAGCTTAGTTTGAGGAAAGAAAGCCAAAAATGACACTTATTTAATAAACATTTTTTTGTTATGCAAACCACATTCAAAACAACTACACATCATGTTTAGTAGTTCTCAAGGCTTTCCATGTTGAAATATACAGCTGTCAGCCTGTGAGTACTTATTTTAGCTCCAATGTCAGAAACGAGCTTAGTTTGAGGAAAGAACGCTAAAATGAACACTTTTTTAATGAACACCTGTTAGACAATAGAAACATGATTCACTTCATGAAATTCAGTGTGTTTACCTATTGTAAGTGTTTCCAGTGAAGAAGTTTCAGTCTGCTGGCCTTCCATCTCCTCTGTCAGTACCGAAATGAAACATGCAGCTGTCAGTCTGTGAGTACTTATTTTAGCTCCAATGTCAGAAAGGAGCTTAGTTTGGGGAAAGAAAGCCAAAAATGACACTTATTTAATAAACATTTTTTTGTTATGCAAACCACATTCAAAACAACTACACATCATGTTTAGTAGTTCTCAAGGCTTTCCATGTTGAAATATACAACTGTCAGCCTGTGAGTACTTATTTTAGCTCCAATGTCAGAAACGAGCTTAGTTTGAGGAAAGAAAGCCAAAAATGACACTTATTTAATAAACATTTTTTTGTTATGCAAACCACATTCAAAACAACTACACATCATGTTTAGTAGTTCTCAAGGCTTTCCATGTTGAAATATACAGCTGTCAGCCTGTGAGTACTTATTTTAGCTCCAATGTCAGAAACGAGCTTAGTTTGAGGAAAGAACGCTAAAATGAACACTTTTTTAATGAACACCTGTTAGACAATAGAAACATGATTCACTTCATGAAATTCAGTGTGTTTACCTATTGTAAGTGTTTCCAGTGAAGAAGTTTCAGTCTGCTGGCCTTCCATCTCCTCTGTCAGTACCGAAATGAAACATGCAGCTGTCAGTCTGTGAGTACTTATTCTAGCTCCAATGTCAGAAAGGAGCTTAGTTTGAGGAAAGAAAGCCAAAAATGACACTTATTTAATAAACATTTTTTTGTTATGCAAACCACATTCAAAACAACTACACATCATGTTTAGTAGTTCTCAAGGCTTTCCATGTTGAAATATACAGCTGTCAGCCTGTGAGTACTTATTTTAGCTCCAATGTCAGAAAGGAGCTTAGTTTGAGGAAAGAAAGCCAAAAATGACACTTATTTAATAAACATTTTTTTGTTATGCAAACCACATTCAAAACAACTACACATCATGTTTAGTAGTTCTCAAGGCTTTCCATGTTGAAATATACAGCTGTCAGCCTGTGAGTACTTATTTTAGCTCCAATGTCAGAAACGAGCTTAGTTTGAGGAAAGAACGCTAAAATGAACACTTTTTTAATGAACACCTGTTAGACAATAGAAACATGATTCACTTCATGAAATTCAGTGTGTTTACCTATTGTAAGTGTTTCCAGTGAAGAAGTTTCAGTCTGCTGGCCTTCCATCTCCTCTGTCAGTACCGAAATGAAACATGCAGCTGTCAGCCTGTGAGTACTTATTCTAGCTCCAATGTCAGAAAGGAGCTTAGTTTGAGGAAAGAAAGCCAAAAATGACACTTATTTAATAAACATTTTTTTGTTATGCAAACCACATTCAAAACAACTACACATCATGTTTAGTAGTTCTCAAGGCTTTCCATGTTGAAATATACAGCTGTCAGCCTGTGAGTACTTATTTTAGCTCCAATGTCAGAAACGAGCTTAGTTTGAGGAAAGAACGCTAAAATGAACACTTTTTTAATGAACACCTGTTAGACAATAGAAACATGATTCACTTCATGAAATTCAGTGTGTTTACCTATTGTAAGTGTTTCCAGTGAAGAAGTTTCAGTCTGCTGGCCTTCCATCTCCTGTCAGTACCGAAATGAAACATGCAGCTGTCAGTCTGTGAGTACTTATTCTAGCTCCAATGTCAGAAACGTGCTTAGTTTGAGGAGAGAAAGCCTAAAATGGACACTTGTTTATAAACAGTTTTTTAGTTGTGAAAACTTCATTTAAAACAACTAAACATCATGTTTAGTAGTTCTCAAGGCTTTCCATATTGAAACATACAGCTATCAGCCTGTGAGTGCTTTAATATAGCTCCAATGTCAGAAACGTGCTTAGTTTGAGGAGAGAAAGCTAAAATGGACACTTGTTTATAAACAGTTTTTTAGTTGTGAAAACTTCATTTAAAACAACTAAACATCATGTTTAGTAGTTCTCAAGGCTTTCCATATTGAAACATACAGCTATCAGCCTGTGAGTGCTTTAATATAGCTCCAATGTCAGAAACGTGCTTAGTTTGAGGAGAGAAAGCTAAAATGGACACTTGTTTATAAACAGTTTTTTAGTTGTGAAAACTTCATTTAAAACAACTAAACATCATGTTTAGTAGTTCTCAAGGCTTTCCATATTGAAACATACAGCTGTCAGCCTGTGAGTACTCCTTCTAGCTCCAATGTCAGAAACGTGCTGAGTTTGAGGAGAGAAAGCTAAAATGGACACTTGTTTATAAACAGTTTTTTAGTTGTGAAAACTTCATTTAAAACAACTAAACATCATGTTTAGTAGTTCTCAAGGCTTTCCATATTGAAACATACAGCTATCAGCCTGTGAGTGCTTTAATATAGCTCCAATGTCAGAAACGTGCTTAGTTTGAGGAGAGAAAGCTAAAATGGACACTTGTTTATAAACAGTTTTTTAGTTGTGAAAACTTCATTTAAAACAACTAAATATCATGTTTAGTAGTTCCCAAGGCTTTCCATATTGAAACATACAGCTATCAGCCTGTGAGTGCTTTAATATAGCTCCAATGTCAGAAACGTGCTTAGTTTGAGGAGAGAAAGCTAAAATGGACACTTGTTTATAAACAGTTTTTTAGTTGTGAAAACTTCATTTAAAACAACTAAACATCATGTTTAGTAGTTCTCAAGGCTTTCCATGTTGAAATATACAACTGTCAGCCTGTGAGTACTTATTTTAGCTCCAATGTCAGAAAGGAGCTTAGTTTGAGGAAAGAAAGCCAAAAATGACACTTATTTAATAAACATTTTTTTGTTATGCAAACCACATTCAAAACAACTACACATCATGTTTAGTAGTTCTCAAGGCTTTCCATGTTGAAATATACAGCTGTCAGCCTGTGAGTACTTATTTTAGCTCCAATGTCAGAAACGAGCTTAGTTTGAGGAAAGAACGCTAAAATGAACACTTTTTTAATGAACACCTGTTAGACAATAGAAACATGATTCACTTCATGAAATTCAGTGTGTTTACCTATTGTAAGTGTTTCCAGTGAAGAAGTTTCAGTCTGCTGGCCTTCCATCTCCTCTGTCAGTACCGAAATGAAACATGCAGCTGTCAGTCTGTGAGTACTTATTTTAGCTCCAATGTCAGAAAGGAGCTTAGTTTGAGGAAAGAAAGCCAAAAATGACACTTATTTAATAAACATTTTTTTGTTATGCAAACCACATTCAAAACAACTACACATCATGTTTAGTAGTTCTCAAGGCTTTCCATGTTGAAATATACAGCTGTCAGCCTGTGAGTACTTATTTTAGCTCCAATGTCAGAAAGGAGCTTAGTTTGAGGAAAGAAAGCCAAAAATGACACTTATTTAATAAACATTTTTTTGTTATGCAAACCACATTCAAAACAACTACACATCATGTTTAGTAGTTCTCAAGGCTTTCCATGTTGAAATATACAGCTGTCAGCCTGTGAGTACTTATTTTAGCTCCAATGTCAGAAAGGAGCTTAGTTTGAGGAAAGAACGCTAAAATGAACACTTTTTTAATGAACACCTGTTAGACAATAGAAACATGATTCACTTCATGAAATTCAGTGTGTTTACCTATTGTAAGTGTTTCCAGTGAAGAAGTTTCAGTCTGCTGGCCTTCCATCTCCTCTGTCAGTACCGAAATGAAACATGCAGCTGTCAGCCTGTGAGTACTTATTCTAGCTCCAATGTCAGAAAGGAGCTTAGTTTGAGGAAAGAAAGCCAAAAATGACACTTATTTAATAAACATTTTTTTGTTATGCAAACCACATTCAAAACAACTACACATCATGTTTAGTAGTTCTCAAGGCTTTCCATGTTGAAATATACAGCTGTCAGCCTGTGAGTACTTATTTTAGCTCCAATGTCAGAAATGAGCTTAGTTTGAGGAAAGAACGCTAAAATGAACACTTTTTTAATGAACACCTGTTAGACAATAGAAACATGATTCACTTCATGAAATTCAGTGTGTTTACCTATTGTAAGTGTTTCCAGTGAAGAAGTTTCAGTCTGCTGGCCTTCCATCTCCTCTGTCAGTACCGAAATGAAACATGCAGCTGTCAGTCTGTGAGTACTTATTCTAGCTCCAATGTCAGAAACGTGCTTAGTTTGAGGAGAGAAAGCTAAAATGGACACTTGTTTATAAACAGTTTTTTAGTTGTGAAAACTTCATTTAAAACAACTAAACATCATGTTTAGTAGTTCTCAAGGCTTTCCATATTGAAACATACAGCTATCAGCCTGTGAGTGCTTTAATATAGCTCCAATGTCAGAAACGTGCTTAGTTTGAGGAGAGAAAGCTAAAATGGACACTTGTTTATAAACAGTTTTTTAGTTGTGAAAACTTCATTTAAAACAACTAAACATCATGTTTAGTAGTTCTCAAGGCTTTCCATATTGAAACATACAGCTGTCAGCCTGTGAGTGCTTATTCTAGCTCCAATGTCAGAAACGTGCTTAGTTTGAGGAGAGAAAGCTAAAATGGACACTTGTTTATTAACAGTTTTTTAGTTGTGAAAACTTCATTTAAAACAACTAAACATCATGTTTAGTAGTTCTCAAGGCTTTCCATATTGAAACATACAGCTGTCAGCCTGTGAGTGCTTATTCTAGCTCCAATGTCAGAAACGTGCTTAGTTTAAGGAGAGAAAGCTAAAATGGACACTTGTTTATAAACAGTTTTTTAGTTGTGAAAACTTCATTTAAAACAACTAAACATCATGTTTAGTAGTTCTCAAGGCTGTCCATATTGAAATATACAGCTATCAGCCTGTGAGTGCTTTAATATAGCTCCAATGTCAGAAACGTGCTTAGTTTGAGGAGAGAAAGCTAAAATGGACACTTGTTTATAAACAGTTTTTTAGTTGTGAAAACTTCATTTAAAACAACTAAACATCATGTTTAGTAGTTCTCAAGGCTGTCCATATTGAAATATACAGCTATCAGCCTGTGAGTGCTTTAATATAGCTCCAATGTCAGAAACGTGCTTAGTTTGAGGAGAGAAAGCTAAAATGGACACTTGTTTATAAACAGTTTTTTAGTTGTGAAAACTTCATTTAAAACAACTAAACATCATGTTTAGTAGTTCTCCATATTGAAACATACAGCTGTCAGCCTGTGAGTGCTTATTCTAGCTCCAATGTCAGAAACGTGCTTAGTTTGAGGAGAGAAAGCTAAAATGGACACTTGTTTATAAACAGTTTTTTAGTTGTGAAAACTTCATTTAAAACAACTAAACATCATGTTTAGTAGTTCTCAAGGCTTTCCATATTGAAACATACAGCTGTCAGCCTGTGAGTGCTTATTCTAGCTCCAATGTCAGAAACGTGCTTAGTTTGAGGAGAGAAAGCTAAAATGGACACTTGTTTATAAACAGTTTTTTTTGTTGTGAAAACTTCATTTAAAACAACTAAACATCATGTTTAGTAGTTCTCCATATTGAAACATACAGCTATCAGCCTGTGAGTGCTTTAATATAGCTCCAATGTCAGAAACGTGCTTAGTTTGAGGAGAGAAAGCTAAAATGGACACTTGTTTATAAACATGTTTTTGTTGTGAAAACTTCATTTAAAACAACTAAACATCATGTTTAGTAGTTCTCCATATTGAAACATACAGCTATCAGCCTGTGAGTGCTTTAATATAGCTCCAATGTCAGAAACGTGCTTAGTTTGAGGAGAGAAAGCTAAAATGGACACTTGTTTATAAACAGTTTTTTAGTTGTGAAAACTTCATTTAAAACAACTAAACATCATGTTTAGTAGTTCTCAAGGCTTTCCATATTGAAATATACAGCTGTCAGCCTGTGAGTGCTTATTCTAGCTCCAATGTCAGAAACGTGCTTAGTTTGAGGAGAGAAAGCTAAAATGGACACTTGTTTATAAACAGTTTTTTAGTTGTGAAAACTTCATTTAAAACAACTAAACATCATGTTTAGTAGTTCTCAAGGCTTTCCATATTGAAACATACAGCTATCAGCCTGTGAGTGCTTTAATATAGCTCCAATGTCAGAAACGTGCTTAGTTTGAGGAGAGAAAGCTAAAATGGACACTTGTTTATAAACAGTTTTTTAGTTGTGAAAACTTCATTTAAAACAACTAAATATCATGTTTAGTAGTTCCCAAGGCTTTCCATATTGAAATATACAGCTGTCAGTCTGTGAGTACTTATTTTAGCTCCAATGTCAGAAACGAGCTTAGTTTGAGGAAAGAAAGCCAAAAATGACACTTATTTAATAAACATTTTTTTGTTATGCAAACCACATTCAAAACAACTACACATCATGTTTAGTAGTTCTCAAGGCTTTCCATGTTGAAATATACAGCTGTCAGCCTGTGAGTACTTATTTTAGCTCCAATGTCAGAAACGAGCTTAGTTTGAGGAAAGAACGCTAAAATGAACACTTTTTTAATGAACACCTGTTAGACAATAGAAACATGATTCACTTCATGAAATTCAGTGTGTTTACCTATTGTAAGTGTTTCCAGTGAAGAAGTTTCAGTCTGCTGGCCTTCCATCTCCTCTGTCAGTACCGAAATGAAACATGCAGCTGTCAGTCTGTGAGTACTTATTCTAGCTCCAATGTCAGAAAGGAGCTTAGTTTGAGGAAAGAAAGCCAAAAATGACACTTATTTAATAAACATTTTTTTGTTATGCAAACCACATTCAAAACAACTACACATCATGTTTAGTGGTTCTAAAGGCTTTCCATGTTGAAATATACAGCTGTCAGCCTGTGAGTACTTATTTTAGCTCCAATGTCAGAAAGGAGCTTAGTTTGAGGAAAGAAAGCCAAAAATGACACTTATTTAATAAACATTTTTTTGTTATGCAAACCACATTCAAAACAACTACACATCATGTTTAGTAGTTCTCAAGGCTTTCCATGTTGAAATATACAGCTGTCAGCCTGTGAGTACTTATTTTAGCTCCAATGTCAGAAACGAGCTTAGTTTGAGGAAAGAACGCTAAAATGAACACTTTTTTAATGAACACCTGTTAGACAATAGAAACATGATTCACTTCATGAAATTCAGTGTGTTTACCTATTGTAAGTGTTTCCAGTGAAGAAGTTTCAGTCTGCTGGCCTTCCATCTCCTCTGTCAGTACCGAAATGAAACATGCAGCTGTCAGTCTGTGAGTACTTATTCTAGCTCCAATGTCAGAAAGGAGCTTAGTTTGAGGAAAGAAAGCCAAAAATGACACTTATTTAATAAACATTTTTTTGTTATGCAAACCACATTCAAAACAACTACACATCATGTTTAGTAGTTCTCAAGGCTTTCCATGTTGAAATATACAGCTGTCAGCCTGTGAGTACTTATTTTAGCTCCAATGTCAGAAACGAGCTTAGTTTGAGGAAAGAACGCTAAAATGAACACTTTTTTAATGAACACCTGTTAGACAATAGAAACATGATTCACTTCATGAAATTCAGTGTGTTTACCTATTGTAAGTGTTTCCAGTGAAGAAGTTTCAGTCTGCTGGCCTTCCATCTCCTCTGTCAGTACCGAAATGAAACATGCAGCTGTCAGTCTGTGAGTACTTATTCTAGCTCCAATGTCAGAAAGGAGCTTAGTTTGAGGAAAGAAAGCCAAAAATGACACTTATTTAATAAACATTTTTTTGTTATGCAAACCACATTCAAAACAACTACACATCATGTTTAGTAGTTCTCAAGGCTTTCCATGTTGAAATATACAGCTGTCAGCCTGTGAGTACTTATTCTAGCTCCAATGTCAGAAAGGAGCTTAGTTTGAGGAAAGAAAGCCAAAAATGACACTTATTTAATAAACATTTTTTTGTTATGCAAACCACATTCAAAACAACTACACATCATGTTTAGTAGTTCTCAAGGCTTTCCATGTTGAAATATACAGCTGTCAGCCTGTGAGTACTTATTTTAGCTCCAATGTCAGAAACGAGCTTAGTTTGAGGAAAGAACGCTAAAATGAACACTTTTTTAATGAACACCTGTTAGACAATAGAAACATGATTCACTTCATGAAATTCAGTGTGTTTACCTATTGTAAGTGTTTCCAGTGAAGAAGTTTCAGTCTGCTGGCCTTCCATCTCCTCTGTCAGTACCGAAATGAAACATGCAGCTGTCAGTCTGTGAGTACTTATTCTAGCTCCAATGTCAGAAACGAGCTTAGTTTGAGGAAAGAAAGCAAAAAAATGACACTTATTAAATAAACATTTTTTTGTTAAGCAAACCTCATTCAAAACAACTACACATCATGTTTAGTAGTTCTCAAGGCTTTCCATGTTGAAACATACAGCTGTCAGTCTGTGAGTGCTTATTCTAGCTCCAATGTCAGAAACGAGCTTAGTTTGAGGAAAGAAAGCCAAAAATGACACTTATTAAATAAACATTTTTTTGTTATGCAAACCACATTCAAAACAACTACACATCATGTTTAGTAGTTCTCAAGGCTTTCCATGTTGAAATATACAGCTGTCAGCCTGTGAGTACTTATTTTAGCTCCAATGTCAGAAACGAGCTTAGTTTGAGGAAAGAACGCTAAAATGAACACTTTTTTAATGAACACCTGTTAGACAATAGAAACATGATTCACTTCATGAAATTCAGTGTGTTTACCTATTGTAAGTGTTTCCAGTGAAGAAGTTTCAGTCTGCTGGCCTTCCATCTCCTCTGTCAGTACCGAAATGAAACATGCAGCTGTCAGTCTGTGAGTACTTATTCTAGCTCCAATGTCAGAAAGGAGCTTAGTTTGAGGAAAGAAAGCCAAAAATGACACTTATTTAATAAACATTTTTTTGTTATGCAAACCACATTCAAAACAACTACACATCATGTTTAGTGGTTCTAAAGGCTTTCCATGTTGAAATATACAGCTGTCAGCCTGTGAGTACTTATTTTAGCTCCAATGTCAGAAAGGAGCTTAGTTTGAGGAAAGAACGCTAAAATGAACACTTTTTTAATGAACACCTGTTAGACAATAGAAACATGATTCACTTCATGAAATTCAGTGTGTTTACCTATTGTAAGTGTTTCCAGTGAAGAAGTTTCAGTCTGCTGGCCTTCCATCTCCTCTGTCAGTACCGAAATGAAACATGCAGCTGTCAGTCTGTGAGTACTTATTCTAGCTCCAATGTCAGAAAGGAGCTTAGTTTGAGGAAAGAAAGCCAAAAATGACACTTATTAAATAAACATTTTTTTGTTATGCAAACCACATTCAAAACAACTACACATCATGTTTAGTAGTTCTCAAGGCTTTCCATGTTGAAATATACAGCTGTCAGCCTGTGAGTACTTATTTTAGCTCCAATGTCAGAAACGAGCTTAGTTTGAGGAAAGAACGCTAAAATGAACACTTTTTTAATGAACACCTGTTAGACAATAGAAACATGATTCACTTCATGAAATTCAGTGTGTTTACCTATTGTAAGTGTTTCCAGTGAAGAAGTTTCAGTCTGCTGGCCTTCCATCTCCTCTGTCAGTACCGAAATGAAACATGCAGCTGTCAGTCTGTGAGTACTTATTCTAGCTCCAATGTCAGAAAGGAGCTTAGTTTGAGGAAAGAAAGCCAAAAATGACACTTATTTAATAAACATTTTTTTGTTATGCAAACCACATTCAAAACAACTACACATCATGTTTAGTGGTTCTAAAGGCTTTCCATGTTGAAATATACAGCTGTCAGCCTGTGAGTACTTATTTTAGCTCCAATGTCAGAAAGGAGCTTAGTTTGAGGAAAGAAAGCCAAAAATGACACTTATTTAATAAACATTTTTTTGTTATGCAAACCACATTCAAAACAACTACACATCATGTTTAGTAGTTCTCAAGGCTTTCCATGTTGAAATATACAGCTGTCAGCCTGTGAGTACTTATTTTAGCTCCAATGTCAGAAACGAGCTTAGTTTGAGGAAAGAACGCTAAAATGAACACTTTTTTAATGAACACCTGTTAGACAATAGAAACATGATTCACTTCATGAAATTCAGTGTGTTTACCTATTGTAAGTGTTTCCAGTGAAGAAGTTTCAGTCTGCTGGCCTTCCATCTCCTCTGTCAGTACCGAAATGAAACATGCAGCTGTCAGTCTGTGAGTACTTATTCTAGCTCCAATGTCAGAAAGGAGCTTAGTTTGAGGAAAGAAAGCCAAAAATGACACTTATTTAATAAACATTTTTTTGTTATGCAAACCACATTCAAAACAACTACACATCATGTTTAGTAGTTCTCAAGGCTTTCCATGTTGAAATATACAGCTGTCAGCCTGTGAGTACTTATTTTAGCTCCAATGTCAGAAACGAGCTTAGTTTGAGGAAAGAACGCTAAAATGAACACTTTTTTAATGAACACCTGTTAGACAATAGAAACATGATTCACTTCATGAAATTCAGTGTGTTTACCTATTGTAAGTGTTTCCAGTGAAGAAGTTTCAGTCTGCTGGCCTTCCATCTCCTCTGTCAGTACCGAAATGAAACATGCAGCTGTCAGTCTGTGAGTACTTATTCTAGCTCCAATGTCAGAAAGGAGCTTAGTTTGAGGAAAGAAAGCCAAAAATGACACTTATTTAATAAACATTTTTTTGTTATGCAAACCACATTCAAAACAACTACACATCATGTTTAGTAGTTCTCAAGGCTTTCCATGTTGAAATATACAGCTGTCAGCCTGTGAGTACTTATTCTAGCTCCAATGTCAGAAAGGAGCTTAGTTTGAGGAAAGAAAGCCAAAAATGACACTTATTTAATAAACATTTTTTTGTTATGCAAACCACATTCAAAACAACTACACATCATGTTTAGTAGTTCTCAAGGCTTTCCATGTTGAAATATACAGCTGTCAGCCTGTGAGTACTTATTTTAGCTCCAATGTCAGAAACGAGCTTAGTTTGAGGAAAGAACGCTAAAATGAACACTTTTTTAATGAACACCTGTTAGACAATAGAAACATGATTCACTTCATGAAATTCAGTGTGTTTACCTATTGTAAGTGTTTCCAGTGAAGAAGTTTCAGTCTGCTGGCCTTCCATCTCCTCTGTCAGTACCGAAATGAAACATGCAGCTGTCAGTCTGTGAGTACTTATTCTAGCTCCAATGTCAGAAACGAGCTTAGTTTGAGGAAAGAAAGCAAAAAAATGACACTTATTAAATAAACATTTTTTTGTTAAGCAAACCTCATTCAAAACAACTACACATCATGTTTAGTAGTTCTCAAGGCTTTCCATGTTGAAACATACAGCTGTCAGTCTGTGAGTGCTTATTCTAGCTCCAATGTCAGAAACGAGCTTAGTTTGAGGAAAGAAAGCCAAAAATGACACTTATTAAATAAACATTTTTTTGTTATGCAAACCACATTCAAAACAACTACACATCATGTTTAGTAGTTCTCAAGGCTTTCCATGTTGAAATATACAGCTGTCAGCCTGTGAGTACTTATTTTAGCTCCAATGTCAGAAACGAGCTTAGTTTGAGGAAAGAACGCTAAAATGAACACTTTTTTAATGAACACCTGTTAGACAATAGAAACATGATTCACTTCATGAAATTCAGTGTGTTTACCTATTGTAAGTGTTTCCAGTGAAGAAGTTTCAGTCTGCTGGCCTTCCATCTCCTCTGTCAGTACCGAAATGAAACATGCAGCTGTCAGTCTGTGAGTACTTATTCTAGCTCCAATGTCAGAAAGGAGCTTAGTTTGAGGAAAGAAAGCCAAAAATGACACTTATTTAATAAACATTTTTTTGTTATGCAAACCACATTCAAAACAACTACACATCATGTTTAGTGGTTCTAAAGGCTTTCCATGTTGAAATATACAGCTGTCAGCCTGTGAGTACTTATTTTAGCTCCAATGTCAGAAAGGAGCTTAGTTTGAGGAAAGAACGCTAAAATGAACACTTTTTTAATGAACACCTGTTAGACAATAGAAACATGATTCACTTCATGAAATTCAGTGTGTTTACCTATTGTAAGTGTTTCCAGTGAAGAAGTTTCAGTCTGCTGGCCTTCCATCTCCTCTGTCAGTACCGAAATGAAACATGCAGCTGTCAGTCTGTGAGTACTTATTCTAGCTCCAATGTCAGAAAGGAGCTTAGTTTGAGGAAAGAAAGCCAAAAATGACACTTATTTAATAAACATTTTTTTGTTATGCAAACCACATTCAAAACAACTACACATCATGTTTAGTAGTTCTCAAGGCTTTCCATGTTGAAATATACAGCTGTCAGCCTGTGAGTACTTATTCTAGCTCCAATGTCAGAAAGGAGCTTAGTTTGAGGAAAGAAAGCCAAAAATGACACTTATTTAATAAACATTTTTTTGTTATGCAAACCACATTCAAAACAACTACACATCATGTTTAGTAGTTCTCAAGGCTTTCCATGTTGAAATATACAGCTGTCAGCCTGTGAGTACTTATTTTAGCTCCAATGTCAGAAACGAGCTTAGTTTGAGGAAAGAACGCTAAAATGAACACTTTTTTAATGAACACCTGTTAGACAATAGAAACATGATTCACTTCATGAAATTCAGTGTGTTTACCTATTGTAAGTGTTTCCAGTGAAGAAGTTTCAGTCTGCTGGCCTTCCATCTCCTCTGTCAGTACCGAAATGAAACATGCAGCTGTCAGTCTGTGAGTACTTATTCTAGCTCCAATGTCAGAAACGAGCTTAGTTTGAGGAAAGAAAGCAAAAAAATGACACTTATTAAATAAACATTTTTTTGTTAAGCAAACCTCATTCAAAACAACTACACATCATGTTTAGTAGTTCTCAAGGCTTTCCATGTTGAAACATACAGCTGTCAGTCTGTGAGTGCTTATTCTAGCTCCAATGTCAGAAACGAGCTTAGTTTGAGGAAAGAAAGCCAAAAATGACACTTATTAAATAAACATTTTTTTGTTATGCAAACCACATTCAAAACAACTACACATCATGTTTAGTAGTTCTCAAGGCTTTCCATGTTGAAACATACAGCTGTCAGCCTGTGAGTGCTTATTCTAGCTCCAATGTCAGAAAGGAGCTTAGTTTGAGGAAAGAAAGCCAAAAATGACACTTGTTTAATGAACACCTGTTAGACAATAGAAACATGATTCACTTCATGAAATGCAGTGTGTTTACCTATTGTAAGTGTTTCCAGTGAAGAAGTTTCAGTCTGCCGGCCTTCCATTTCCTCTGTCAGTAACGAAATGAAATATACAGCTGTCAGCCTATGAGTACTTATTCTAGCTCCAATGTCAGAAACCAGCTTAGTTTGAGAAAGAAAGCAAAAAATGACACTTATTAAATAAACATTTTTTTGTTATGCAAACCTCATTCAAGAAAACTAAACATCATGTTTAGTAGTTCTCAAGGCTTTCCAAATTGAAATATACAGCTGTCAGCCTGTGAGTACTTATTCTAGCTCCAATGTCAGAAACGAATTTAGTTTGAGGAAAGAACGCTGAAATGAATACTTGTTTAATGAACAGCTGTTAGACAATAGAAACATGATTCACTTCATGAAATGCAGTAAGTGTTTCCAGTGTAGAAGTCTGCATCTACCAGCCTTTGGGGAACCCTTCTACCTCCTATGTGGAAAAGGAGCTTACTTTTAAAAGAGAAGACTAAAATTAACATTTGTTACAAAAACACCAGTCAGAGAAACTTCATTCAAAACAACTAAAACACCTTGCTTACTTTGATCTTAGTGTTTGCTATTGTCTTTGTTGAAATCTACAACTGACAGCCTGTGAAAATAGTTTTCACCTCCTGTGTCAAACGATCGTATTTTGATAAAAGACTAAAGTGAACATGTTAAAACACTTGTTAGTCAGAGAAACTTCATTCAAAACAACGAAAACACCAAGTTTACCTGTTCTCAGTATTTGCTATGTTGAAATTTATCTCTGCCAGCATTTAAAAATTTTTTCCATGTCCTATGTCTAATATGAGATTATTTTGACAAATGAGATTATTTTGAAAAGAGAAGACTAAAATGAACATTTGTTACAAAAACTTTATTAGTCAGAGAAACTTCATTCAAAACATGCAATGCAGTGTGTTTACCCATTCCCAGTGTTTCCAGTGAAGAAGTTTTCATCTGCCAGTCTTTGGGGAAACCTTCCACCTCAAATGTCTAAAATTAGCTTATTTTGATAAAAGAAGACAATCAGAATCAAGAATCAGAAGAAGAATCAGAATGAACTTTATTGGCCAAGTTTGAACAAGCAAACAAGGAATTTGACTCGGTGAAACTTGACTCTCTATGTACATTGAAGAAAATAGAAGTAAACAATAGGAATAGAACAGTGAATAAGTTTTCATCTGCAAGACTTTGGGAAGCATTTCCACCTCCTATGTCTAAAATGAGCTTATTTTGATAAAAGAAGACTAAAATGAACGTTTGTTGCAAAAGACTTGTTAGTCAAGAAACTTCATTCAAAACACGCAATGCAGTGTGTTTACCCATTCCCAGTGTTTCCAGTGAAGAAATTTTCATCTGAATTAGAATTTAATATGACCATAGAATGTTTCAGGCCTTCTCAAATAAAGTTACTCTGAGAGTGAACAGAATATGTCAATCTGACCTCCAGAATGTACCAGACAGACCTTGATTGTAGTGCTTTTGATGTGCAAAACATATTCTGAAGTTTGATTATAGATACACGCCTTGCAACCAACATCCAACTGTTAGATTACCATAACATCACTACAGGAACGTGTTATCTGTGACGCACGAACCTAAACAGTTAATCAGAAATGGTTACGTACTTTATGATATCCAACAAGCATTTAAACATGAGATGTTTGGAAACAGAACAGAAACAGGACAGGACACACCAGAGGGACACACACACGAGAGGGGGCTCCTCTGACCGGCCCCTCGGGGTCCGTCATGAGCCCAGCGCTGCGAGTACTTTACCTGTGACCTGTGACCAGAATAAACTGCTTGTGAGACCAGACTGAAAACCTCCGTTGAGTTCTTGAGCTGCCAATATAAGAACCGGATGAAAAAAGATCTAACAGAAGGATAGGATAAAAAGGGATTTTAATCAAGAATAGATAGTTACTTAAAGTATGGTTTATATACTCTTCACTATACCAAAGTATAACTGTGTGTGTGACTCTCACTCATTGACCCTCACTGTATCACATGTATTCTTTGTGTTAAAACAAGTGCACTTACATTAAACACTGTAATTTTTTTAAAAAGGCAGCAAAGGAGAGTTGAGAAATAAGGGTGTAATAATAAGAAGCAACTTAGATTAAAAAATAATAAGAAGAACATGCCCAGGCATGTTCAGGCAAGTGGAAAATTCCCAGAAGCCCCACTCTGAGGATGTAAATGTTTAGGTACTAAAGTTGATCAATGAATTATAATGGTGTAATGTTGCAAGATAAATCGATTGGTCATTTGATGTTGTGATGAAGGGAAAACAGGTGGAGCCCTTAGGGAATATAAGGTGGTGTATTGTATGTGAGATCTCAGAACTCTCTGACTGTATGTAATGTGCAGATAGATTGTTCTCCCTTTGCTGCTGGCATTAAAGGTTTTTGCTGCTCTGAACTCTGACTCCTGAAGACTACTTGAGCTCAACTGCAGAGGCTGCCTTTCCTGACTCTTTTTGACTCATTTTTGGACTCATCTACTAAGTTTTTCTGACTGATTGACCACTGCTAAAAATAACTTTAAATCTGGCCCAGTGGCCTTGAACCCTGGTTCTGTGCCACATCGCCTCCTATGTCTAAAATGAGCTTATTTTTTATAAAAGAACACTAAAATGATTTTTTACAAAAGCACTTGTTAGAGAAACTAGAACACCAAGTTTATTTGTTTTCAGTATTAGCTATGTTGAAATTTATCACTGCCAGCCTTTAAAAGTTATTTCCATCTCCTATGTCTAAAATGAGCTTATTTTGATAAAAGACGAAAATGAACATTTGTTGCAAAAACTTGTCAGTCAGAGAAACTTCATTGAAAACATGCAATAAAGTGTGTTTACCATAGCGTGTTAGCTTAGTTAGCATAAAGACTGGGTAAAGACCTTTGCTTGTTTCTGATGTGCCTTAGTCTCAATTCATTTTACTGTTTGTATCTGCAATGTAGATATACAACTTGTGTGTTAGTACTTTGACCTGCACTAAGTATTATTGATTAACTGATTCAGTCTGTGGTCTAGATAGTTATTTTTTCTTATTAAATATTCATCATCGTATTAATGAAGTATGCCATTTACATAGTTAATTGAAGATGAGCAGTTGCATGTATGCATGCAACCCTCCGGCTATGGGACACCTCTCAATAAAGACCATGTAATCCTTTCTTCCAAATACAATCAAATACAATTCAAATACAATCCTTGTAAACGTAAGTGTCCAGCAAGTGAGGAAAACCATACTCCTGTAATGTCACCCAGTTTTGGGTAACTACCTCTAAAAGTATGAGGATAATGTACTACAGGTGACACTTCATGTATCCATTCATTTATTTAATAAGACCAATGACCATGATATGTGTCATATTGTTACAATTAATTTCTTGGCACAAGGTTGCATATAGGGTCCCATAAGTAAGCAGGAGAAGATGTGGCACTAAAATGACGCTTGACCCTAGTCAAGCGTCATACAGATGAGTCAAGTTACCTTCCATTTAAAAGTTTTTTCCATGGTGATCTTTCCTGATTCAAAATGAAACACGTTCCCATGTTAACCTAACAATGTAACTGATATTGCTGTGGGTAAGAACAACTTAATCACAAGTGAATTTTGGACTCATCTTTGGCTTTTTTGCTAAAGATGTAGCACTTTTAATTGGGATTTATCACCATTATAACCTATTATGTGAATGAAACACGTTCCCATGTTAACCTAACAATGTAACTGATATTGCTGTGGGTAAGAACAACTTAATCACAAGTGAATTTTGGACTCATCTTTGTCTTTTTTGCTAAAGATGTAGCACTTTTAATTGGGATTTATCACCATTATAACCTATTATGTACCCTATGGTCTGAGAATTGCATACAATAAACAGCTCAACTACTCAGAAATCATCTCTCGACATGTTATATAAGAATAGAATCTTGATCTAGGCAGAAAATTACTGCAGTCAAGGACCAACGTAATAAACAGAGTTTTTCATTTTGGCTGGGAGTTAGATAACAAGATCAATATCAATTTCATGTATGTGTGAAGCAAAGAAATGTAGCCAGGAGACAATTGGTTTAGTTTTCTATTGCGCACAAATAACCATGACAGAAAATGTTAATCAGTAAACATGTATTTTTAAGTTTTGGACAGAACCAGGTTAGTTGTTTCCTCCTGCTTCTATTCTGACTAATCCCCTCCCGTCTCCAGTTTTGTACTACTGAATGAATACACATGAGATTGATATTCATTGTCTAATCTCACTGGTGTATTCTCCAGGACAGCTTTTCTTCTAACAGGTTAGGGTGACAACATGGTGCCATGAAAGTTCGGTTACAGTAAAGGCATAGTAACTTTCCTGTGAATAGTGATTTACTGTATTATTCATTGACTTATTTATTAGATTCTTTTCTATTATAATTCTCTGCTCCTTTGCTTTCCCAGATATAACTTTAATAATCAGACTAACTGTCGTGACGGTGCAGTCAATGTGTAATGTCAATGTCAAGTCAATGTGTAAATATATTGTATTGTTTAAGTGCTGATTGAGATCAGACAAGGAATTGATACGCTACGGTTAGTATGACGGGCGTGTTATTCAAACGTCCAAGGTGATGGAAAATTTAACCCCTCAATAAGCATGAAACAATGTAACCAAAATGTAACCAAATATCACATTTTATACTGTGTTTTAAATATATAATCTTTTATACTTTATTTTAAAAAATGCAGTAAGAGGAAACCCAAATCTAAGAAACCAGAACCTAATGCTGTAATTGGGAGTGAAAGTATTGTTTAAAAAGTGTTAAGGAGGAGTTGGAACCTAATAGGGTCAGGAGATGGCGCTATAGGATAAGGGATAAAAGCTCTGAATCTGGAAAAAACTTTGACACTTTGGACTAACTTGGAAATTGGTAAAACTTAGAGCCTGGACGGAGAGGATTGACACTTAGTCTATGGCCCAAGTTGGGGGGGGTTTCCCTTCCACCAACATCACTGGAACGAAGCAAGATGCAGCACACAGACTGCCTGTAGCTCCTTGTTTAGAGTGAGCTGATATTTGTTTCAGTACTTTTGGTGCTTAAACAAAGTTATTTCTCATTTTCCACGTATCAATATGACATAAATGAGGCCAAATCAGTTAGAGAGTTATAATATTGGTTTGGATACATTTTCTATCAAATGCCAAGCCTAATATTGCTTGCCCATGTGTATAACTTACCTGACATACACGTCAGATGGAAGAGATATCCAGGTCACTATGAGCAGAGTTTCCCCACATCTCCCTCACTACAGGAAGCAAATGCTCTGTGTGTTGATCCAATGCAGCATACAGTTGACTCTCAGGTGTTGGTGTTCTGTGAAAACATGACAAATACAATTGTCTTCAGTCAACACCCCTTCTCATCAAAAGCACGGCAATAATAATATCTCAGTCTTTTGTAAACCTCTGCACGTTATGGTCACTGAATGGAGGCATGTGGCGAAGCTGCAGCAAGACTGTCACTGCACCTCCTGTCACTGTAAACAGTGTCGTGGCTGCGCAAGTCAACGTGATCACTAGAATCAGTTTTCACACTTATTAAGAGACATGATTATCCTTGTAAATATGCAATATTGGACTATTCTTTCTCTCTTCACTGTTGATCTATGTTCATTATACATGTAAACTACCATTATATGTGTCATCATGACACTTCTATACATCCTTTGATATTGGTATCCCTGAAGATCTAAATAACTACAACACTAACTTATTGTCTGGAAATTCAGTTATGCCCAATCCATGTTTGCTGTGAATACTATATTCAGTATATCACATGAAAGTGCTAAATGTAATGACGCTGACTGACAAAAGTCAGACGCCTGGTGTGCTATAAAATATTGGGATATCACATGATGTAAATATAATGTACTGATTAAATGCTGAATAAGATGTAGAAGCAACTGATATTCAATGATTAGTATGACAGGTGTGTTGATCAAATATCCAAGGTAATGGAAAATGTAACCTCTCAATAAGCATGAAACAATGTAACCAAAATGTAACCAAATATCACATTTTATACTGTGTTTTAAATATATAATCTTTTATACTTTATTTAAAAAAATGCAGTAAGAGGAAACCCAAATCTAAGAAACCAGAACCTAATGCTGTAATTTGGAGTGAAAGTATTGTTTAAAAAGTGTTAAGGAGGAGTTGGAACCTAATAGGGTCAGGAGATGGCGCTATAGGATAAGGGATAAATAATAGCTGCTCAGTGGAAGCTCACAAGGTAGGACAAAGTCATCAGGTCAAATTAAGTTCAAAGGGACAAACTCCTCCTTATAAAAGGTGGTATAATTGAATTGGTTAGGGACAGATGCTAGGGGGCAGGCAGATGCTGATTTTGGGTTATAAAAGATGGAACCCGTGCATTGTTTAGTCAGAACTGTTCAAGTTTTGGCCTCGTTCAGATCTCGGGCTTTGTTGTCGACAATAAATCCCTACTGTGCTGAACTCTGAAGTCTCCCGGTGCCTGTTTGGAAAACTTAGACTCTGAGAAAAACTTAGACTCTGAAAAAAGCTCTGAATCTGGAAACAACTTTGACACTCTGGACTAACTTGGAAATTGGTAAAACTTAAGAGCCTGGACGGGGAGAGGATTGACACTTAGTCTATGGTCCAAGTTGGGGGGGGTTTCCCTTCCACCAACATCACTGGAACGAAGCAAGATACAGCACACAGACTGCCTGTAGCTCCTTGTTTAGGGTGAGCTGATATTTGTTTCAGTACTTTTGGTGCTTAAACAAAGTTATTTCTCATTTTCCACGTATCAATATGACATAAATGAGGCCAAATCAGTTAGAGTTATAATATTGGTTTGGATACATTTTCTATCAAATACCAAGCCTAATATTGCTTGCCCATGTGTATAACTTACCTGACATACACGTCAGATGGAAGAGATATCCAGGTGACTATGAGCAGAGTTTCCCCACATCTCCCTCACTACAGGAAGCAAATGCTCTGTGTGTTGATCCAATGCAGCATACAGCTGACTTTCAGGTGTTGGTGTTCTGTGAAAACATGACAAATACAATTGTCTTCAGTCAACACCCCTTCTCATCAAAAGCACGGCAATAATAATATCTCAGTCTTTTGTAAACCTCTGCACGTTATGGTCACTGAATGGAGGCATGTGGCGAAGCTGCAGCAAGACTGTCACTGCACCTCCTGTCACTGTAAACAGTGTCGTGACTGCGCAAGTCAACGTGATCACTAGAATCAGTTTTCACACTTATTAAGAGACATGATTATCCTTGTAAATATGCAATATTTGACTATTCTTTCTCTCTTCACTGTTGATCTATGTTCATTATACATGTAAACTATCATTATATGTGTCATCATGACACTTCTATACATCCTTTGATATTGGTATCCCTGAAGATCTAAATAACTACAACACTAACTTATTGTCTGGAAATTCAGTTATGCCCAATCCATGTTTGCTGTGAATACTATATTCAGTATATCACATGAAAGTGCTAAATGTAATGACGCTGACTGACAAAAGTCAGGCGCCTGGTGTGCTATAAAATATTGGGATATCACATGATGTAAATATAATGTACTGATTAAATGCTGAATAAGATGTAGAAGCAACTGATATTCAATGATTAGTATGACAGGTGTGTTGATCAAATATCCAAGGTAATGGAAAATGTAACCTCTCAATAAGCATGAAACAATGTAACCAAAATGTAACCAAATATCACATTTTATACTGTGTTTTAAATATATAATTTTTTATACTTTATTTAAAAAAATGCAGTAAGAGGAAACCCAAATCTCAGAAACCAGAACCTAATGCTGTAATTTGGAGTGAAAGTATTGTTTAAAAAGTGTTAAGGAGGAGTTGGAACCTAATAGGGTCAGGAGATGGCGCTATAGGATAAGGGATAAATAATAGCTGCTCAGTGGAAGCTCACAAGGTAGGACAAAGTCATCAGGTCAAATTAAGTTCAAAGGGACAAACTCCTCCTTATAAAAGGTGGTATAATTGAATTGGTTAGGGACAGATGCTAGGGGGCAGGCAGATGCTGATTTTGGGTTATAAAAGATGGAACCCGTGCATTGTTTAGTCAGAACTGTTCAAGTTTTGGCCTCGTTCAGATCTCGGGCTTTGTTGTCGACAATAAATCCCTACTGTGCTGAACTCTGAAGTCTCCCGGTGCCTGTTTGGAAAACTTAGACTCTGAGAAAAACTTAGACTCTGAAAAAAGCTCTGAATCTGGAAACAACTTTGACACTCTGGACTAACTTGGAAATTGGTAAAACTTAAGAGCCTGGACGGGGAGAGGATTGACACTTAGTCTATGGTCCAAGTTGGGGGGGGTTTCCCTTCCACCAACATCACTGGAACGAAGCAAGATACAGCACACAGACTGCCTGTAGCTCCTTGTTTAGGGTGAGCTGATATTTGTTTCAGTACTTTTGGTGCTTAAACAAAGTTATTTCTCATTTTCCACGTATCAATATGACATAAATGAGGCCAAATCAGTTAGAGTTATAATATTGGTTTGGATACATTTTCTATCAAATACCAAGCCTAATATTGCTTGCCCATGTGTATAACTTACCTGACATACACGTCAGATGGAAGAGATATCCAGGTGACTATGAGCAGAGTTTCCCCACATCTCCCTCACTACAGGAAGCAAATGCTCTGTGTGTTGATCCAATGCAGCATACAGCTGACTTTCAGGTGTTGGTGTTCTGTGAAAACATGACAAATACAATTGTCTTCAGTCAACACCCCTTCTCATCAAAAGCACGGCAATAATAATATCTCAGTCTTTTGTAAACCTCTGCACGTTATGGTCACTGAATGGAGGCATGTGGCGAAGCTGCAGCAAGACTGTCACTGCACCTCCTGTCACTGTAAACAGTGTCGTGACTGCGCAAGTCAACGTGATCACTAGAATCAGTTTTCACACTTATTAAGAGACATGATTATCCTTGTAAATATGCAATATTTGACTATTCTTTCTCTCTTCACTGTTGATCTATGTTCATTATACATGTAAACTATCATTATATGTGTCATCATGACACTTCTATACATCCTTTGATATTGGTATCCCTGAAGATCTAAATAACTACAACACTAACTTATTGTCTGGAAATTCAGTTATGCCCAATCCATGTTTGCTGTGAATACTATATTCAGTATATCACATGAAAGTGCTAAATGTAATGACGCTGACTGACAAAAGTCAGGCGCCTGGTGTGCTATAAAATATTGGGATATCACATGATGTAAATATAATGTACTGATTAAATGCTGAATAAGATGTAGAAGCAACTGATATTCAATGATTAGTATGACAGGTGTGTTGATCAAATATCCAAGGTAATGGAAAATGTAACCTCTCAATAAGCATGAAACAATGTAACCAAATATCACAATTTATACTGTGTTTTAAATATATAATTTTTTATACTTTATTTAAAAAAATGCAGTAAGAGGAAACCCAAATCTCAGAAACCAGAACCTAATGCTGTAATTTGGAGTGAAAGTATTGTTTAAAAAGTGTTAAGGAGGAGTTGGAACCTAATAGGGTCAGGAGATGGCGCTATAGGATAAGGGATAAATAATAGCTGCTCAGTGGAAGCTCACAAGGTAGGACAAAGTCATCAGGTCAAATTAAGTTCAAAGGGACAAACTCCTCCTTATAAAAGGTGGTATAATTGAATTGGTTAGGGACAGATGCTAGGGGGCAGGCAGATGCTGATTTTGGGTTATAAAAGATGGAACCCGTGCATTGTTTAGTCAGAACTGTTCAAGTTTTGGCCTCGTTCAGATCTCGGGCTTTGTTGTCGACAATAAATCCCTACTGTGCTGAACTCTGAAGTCTCCCGGTGCCTGTTTGGAAAACTTAGACTCTGAGAAAAACTTAGACTCTGAAAAAAGCTCTGAATCTGGAAACAACTTTGACACTCTGGACTAACTTGGAAATTGGTAAAACTTAAGAGCCTGGACGGGGAGAGGATTGACACTTAGTCTATGGTCCAAGTTGGGGGGGGTTTCCCTTCCACCAACATCACTGGAACGAAGCAAGATACAGCACACAGACTGCCTGTAGCTCCTTGTTTAGGGTGAGCTGATATTTGTTTCAGTACTTTTGGTGCTTAAACAAAGTTATTTCTCATTTTCCACGTATCAATATGACATAAATGAGGCCAAATCAGTTAGAGTTATAATATTGGTTTGGATACATTTTCTATCAAATACCAAGCCTAATATTGCTTGCCCATGTGTATAACTTACCTGACATACACGTCAGATGGAAGAGATATCCAGGTGACTATGAGCAGAGTTTCCCCACATCTCCCTCACTACAGGAAGCAAATGCTCTGTGTGTTGATCCAATGCAGCATACAGCTGACTTTCAGGTGTTGGTGTTCTGTGAAAACATGACAAATACAATTGTCTTCAGTCAACACCCCTTCTCATCAAAAGCACGGCAATAATAATATCTCAGTCTTTTGTAAACCTCTGCACGTTATGGTCACTGAATGGAGGCATGTGGCGAAGCTGCAGCAAGACTGTCACTGCACCTCCTGTCACTGTAAACAGTGTCGTGACTGCGCAAGTCAACGTGATCACTAGAATCAGTTTTCACACTTATTAAGAGACATGATTATCCTTGTAAATATGCAATATTTGACTATTCTTTCTCTCTTCACTGTTGATCTATGTTCATTATACATGTAAACTACCATTATATGTGTCATCATGACACTTCTATACATCCTTTGATATTGGTATCCCTGAAGATCTAAATAACTACAACACTAACTTATTGTCTGGAAATTCAGTTATGCCCAATCCATGTTTGCTGTGAATACTATATTCAGTATATCACATGAAAGTGCTAAATGTAATGACGCTGACTGACAAAAGTCAGGCGCCTGGTGTGCTATAAAATATTGGGATATCACATGATGTAAATATAATGTACTGATTAAATGCTGAATAAGATGTAGAAGCAACTGATATTCAATGATTAGTATGACAGGTGTGTTGATCAAATATCCAAGGTAATGGAAAATGTAACCTCTCAATAAGCATGAAACAATGTAACCAAAATGTAACCAAATATCACATTTTATACTGTGTTTTAAATATATAATTTTTTATACTTTATTTAAAAAAATGCAGTAAGAGGAAACCCAAATCTCAGAAACCAGAACCTAATGCTGTAATTTGGAGTGAAAGTATTGTTTAAAAAGTGTTAAGGAGGAGCTGGAACCTAATAGGGTCAGGAGATGGCGCTATAGGATAAGGGATAAATAATAGCTGCTCAGTGGAAGCTCACAAGGTAGGACAAAGTCATCAGGTCAAATTAAGTTCAAAGGGACAAACTCCTCCTTATAAAAGGTGGTATAATTGAATTGGTTAGGGACAGATGCTAGGGGGCAGGCAGATGCTGATTTTGGGTTATAAAAGATGGAACCCGTGCATTGTTTAGTCAGAACTGTTCAAGTTTTGGCCTCGTTCAGATCTCGGGCTTTGTTGTCGACAATAAATCTCTACTGTGCTGAACTCTGAAGTCTCCCGGTGCCTGTTTGGAAAACTTAGACTCTGAGAAAAACTTAGACTCTGAAAAAAGCTCTGAATCTGGAAACAACTTTGACACTCTGGACTAACTTGGAAATTGGTAAAACTTAAGAGCCTGGACGGGGAGAGGATTGACACTTAGTCTATGGCCCAAGTTGGGGGGGGTTTCCCTTCCACCAACATCACTGGAACGAAGCAAGATACAGCACACAGACTGCCTGTAGCTCCTTGTTTAGGGTGAGCTGATATTTGTTTCAGTACTTTTGGTGCTTAAACAAAGTTATTTCTCATTTTCCACGTCTCAATATGACTTAAATGAGGCCAAATCAGTTAGAGAGTTATAATATTGGTTTGGATACATTTTCTATCAAATACCAAGCCTAATATTGCTTGCCCATGTGTATAACTTACCTGACATACCCGTCAGATGGAAGAGATATCCAGGTGACTATGAGCAGAGTTTCCCCACATCTCCCTCACTACAGGAAGCAAATGCTCTGTGTGTTGATCCAATGCAGCATACAGCTGACTCTCAGGTGTTGGTGTTCTGTGAAAACATGACAAATACAATTGTCTTCAGTCAACACCCCTTCTCATCAAAAGCACACCAATAATAATATCTCAGTCTTTTGTAAACCTCTGCACGTTATGGTCACTGAATGGAGGCATGTGGCGAAGCTGCAGCAAGACTGTCACTGCACCTCCTGTCACTGTAAACAGTGTCGTGACTGCGCAAGTCAACGTGATCACTAGAATCAGTTTTCACACTTATTAAGAGACATGATTATCCTTGTAAATATGCAATATTTGACTATTCTTTCTCTCTTCACTGTTGATCTATGTTCATTATACATGTAAACTACCATTATATGTGAGAGAAGTCATCATGACACTTCTATACATCCTTTGATATTGGTGTCCCCGAAGATCCAAATAACTACAACACTAACTTATTGTCTGGAAATTCAGTTATGCCCAATCCATGTTTGCTGTGAATACTATATTCAGTACATCACATGAAATTGCTAGATGTAATGACGCTGACTGACAAAAGTCAGGCGCCTGGAATGAAGCAAGAGACAGCACACAGACTGTCAGTAGCTTGTTGTTTCGGGTGAGCTGATTCAGTACTTTTGGTACTTTTTAGCTCTTATCACGGCTTTCTCTCCTCTCCTCCCGAGGACATCGCCCCTCCCGCTGCGGAGCTTGGTTCACGGGGACCGAAGATCAGATGGGCAGCAATCACATCAACGCCTGCTTTAATTCATTTCCAAGAATTTTTAGGTACCCCAGAATACAGAAATATACAAATACGCAATTTTAATCACAGGAAAAAATAACACATTTGACCTGCATGCAAAAACTGCGTACTTTTTGACCCAAATTGGATGGGATGAGCATCCAATGCATGTCTGTAAAAGGGAGACTCCTGAAACTTTAAAAATGGCATGCCTGTTTTCCCTTCGCCAAAAATTTAGCACAATTTTGAAATGTTATTACTCCCCCTAGACAAGCTAGCATGATAAGGTTGACGGTACCGATGCGTTAATTCGTCTAGTTTCGTGTGATATCTGTATCTTCAATCTACGCATCTGCTTGCTAGCTAACAACGCAGAACAACACATGTTCGGCCCTTCTGGTCGAGAAAGTAACATTTTCTTCATTTAAAACATAATTGTTGTAACCTTACCACCGCGGTGCGAGCCTCTGGCGTAGTCCATTAAAACTGAGTCGGGTGCCGACATCGTTAGAAGGACGATAGAGATCGTGTCGCTGGCTTTGATTGGCTGGCGGCGGTAGGATCAAAGCACATCGTCAGCGTCTTCGTTTACCGATGGCGTCTGCCTGAAACTTGAACTTTTGAAAAATAACAGATTTCTATGTACTATCTATACATTATGTTAGGCTACATGTTATGTATAATAAATGACAGGATAATTTGAACACTGTATCATGTTTTGATGAGTTACTTTCGCACAGGCTTTTAGATTCATTTTAAATACTTGACTCAGTGTCATTCGATATGGGTATTTGAAAAAATATTTTAAAGCCATTGACGTTATCTTGAATATAGTGGATCATTTTTAATGTAGTAGGCCTACAACTGACTGAAAATATCACCTCATATAACTGTACACACACACATCTCTTATGCCATCACACAGCCTATATGCCAGTGGTCTGTGTATATAGGATTCTCATCTCAGCATCATCAATATGCAGCATACTGTTAACATTAGTTGCCATAATCACCAGCATGTTGGCCTTTACAGGCTATATATAGTCTGCCCTCAAATTCACATATTTCATGTACCTACTCACATAATTATTGCTCCCATTTAATAAATAAATATTGTCCTGTTCTTAACTGTCAATATCTACTGACGTATTGACATGTTATTACATCACAGTTAACATTCGTGTTGACTATCCAACACCTCAATCTATATTTTTCATATGTGTTAACTACTCTTAAGGTATAAGGATAGTAAACATAGTTACTTACTGTAACTATACATAATTTTCTCACACTGTATATTTACGCTGGGCTAATCTCTGCATGGAACATGCATTACATTTCCATATAGGCTATGCTTTTCCAGAGGTTTCTTTAGGAGGTATTTTTTCTCCACCCAAGGAAAATCCACATATATATGTTAGAGATTGTAAAGGCCTTTATTTGGGATTTATGATGTTGGGCTATGTTAATAAAACTGATTTTACTTGACTTAGTTTTGCTTGACTTGAAGGCATGTGCATATACAGTTTATGTTTATAATCCAAGTGTATGACATATTAATCATCGGGTCACAAGTCATATTCTGATTTATTTTGGATATAATGATCCAAAATCATTTATTTTATTTAAGCTATGAAGGAATGATTGTAAACAAAACCTCATTTAAAAAAGTGTCAACCAAACCAGTTGATAAAATAACCCCTAGATAATTGATTCAACCAACACTTGGCAGCAGCAGCTCCTAATCCAGACAGAGATAAAGATTCCATGATTGATGTATTTAGGGTCATGTTCTTTGACTTCTCCAGTGCCTTCAACACCATCCAGTCGTCACTGCTCAG
Source organism: Pempheris klunzingeri (assembly GCF_042242105.1). Taxonomy (NCBI): domain Eukaryota; kingdom Metazoa; phylum Chordata; class Actinopteri; order Acropomatiformes; family Pempheridae; genus Pempheris; species Pempheris klunzingeri. Next base: position 370,623 of record NW_027254955.1, read on the forward strand.
GGTGAAGCTGGAAAGAGCGGGAGTGGACTGTCACCTGGCTGCATGGACAACAGACTATCTCACCAACAGACTATTGGTGTGTACGTGAGGCTCCAGGACTGTGTGTCTGACATGGTGGTCTGCAGCACAGGGACCCCACAGGGGACAGTACTCTCCCCCTTCCTCTTCACCCTGTACACCTCGGACTTCAGCTACAACTCTGGGAGCTGTCACCTCCAGAAGTTCTCCAATGACACAGCCATCGTAGGGGGTGTGTCAGAGGGGGACGAACAGGAGTACCGGTCGGCCAGGGACTGGACATTGAGAGGGTGGAGACCCTCAAATACCTGGGTGTTCACCTCAACAACAAACTGGACTGGTCTCACAACACAGACGTCCTGTACAAGAAGGGCCAAAGTCATCTCCACCTGCTGAGGAGACTGAGGTCCTTTGGAGTGTGCAGGACTCTGCTCTGGACTTTTAATGACTCTGTGGTGGCGTCTGCAGTCCTCTATGCAGTGGTCTGCTGGGGAGGAGGGAGCACGGAGAGGGACAGAAAGAGACTGAACAGGCTGGTCAGGAGGGCCGCTTCTGTCCTGGACTGCTCCCTGGACTCCATAGAGGAAGTGTGTGAGAGACATTAACAAAACTCAAGTCCATCATGGACAACCCCTCTCACCCCCTGCACGAGACTGTGGGGGCCCTCAGCAGCTCATTCAGCAGCAGGCTGAGGCACCCACCCTGCAAGAAGGAACGCTACCGCAGGTCATTTCTCCCATCAGCCATCAGACTCTTTAACAGCAGCATCACTGGCTGATGTTAATACACTGTTTTTCCATCCATGTCATTCCATTCCTTCATTCCTGTCCATACCTGTACATTTCTGAACCAAAGTGTAAATATCCCATAGTGTAAATATTTATTTCATCACAGCCATATATTTATATTTATATTTATTTTGCTATTGCTATTTTTTCTTTTACTATTGCTTACTTTTCACTCTCCCTGTTCAGTTGTTGCTGCTGTAACATGAGAATTTCCCCCTATGGGGGATCAAATAAAGAAAAGTCTAAAAAGTCTAAAAGTCTTTAAATCTTGGGAACTGATGAGTAAACACTGTAAAAACAGAAAAGAAATAGAAGAAGCTTAATATGAGAATGAGTATGAGAGAATGAGAAATATATGAATTTCCCCCCATGGGGAATCAATAAAGTCCATCTCAACATGGCAATGGAAACAATTAAAACAGAACCAACATGAAAGGACATTAATCAAAAGAGTAATACTAAGTCCCCAGCCTCGTTGTATCCCTCTCTCAATACGCTAACCCCCCTGAATATGAATCAGATGAAGAACTAATTGATTGGATGTTTCTGTTCTGATAAGACATTTTATTCTCATACACTGCCTAAAATCACCCTCACGACTATCTTCCCAGATGTTGATAATGTATCTTAGCAAATTCAAACATGGAGGAAACGGTGTGCTTTTGAGTGGATAGAAAATTGCAAGTAAGGTTTTGATTCCATACATAGAGGACATAGTTCATGCTGTGATAAAGAAAGGATAAGATGTAGAAGTGGATGACATGTCCAAAACTATACAGGTTGTGCTACCTTTAATGTCAGTATTTTGAGATATAAGTTAGTTAAAAAAGTACACGGCCCGTGATTTGAAACTGTGTGAGGATTTAGCTGTGATTTCATGTACCACAGTAGAAAATACACTCTGTAATGTTTCAGTTTTACAGTAAAGTAAAATAAACCAAAAAAGAAGTCAAAAGAAAAAAGAGGTAAAATCTAAGTACGATCTAAAAGTGGACTTCAGTAAAATGCAAGAAAAGTCAAGCCTCGTGTGTTTATTGGAGGACTTCTGACTGTTAACTGGCTGTCTAGCTTTGCATAAGAGAATGCGCTGCAAGGTCAGTACATGGGTGTAACTGGCATTTGTCACTATAGTTAGAGACCAGGACATTGGGCCAAAGACTGCCTGACAGGACAAATATCAAAACATGAGAGAAGCTCAACTGCAAACTTACCCCTCTCCTCCACGAGCAGCCACTCTTTCATCCACCATACACACAGCAGCAGATGTCTGGAAGCAATCAACAGCAAGAGGCAGCTGCTGAGCAAAGACCTGCTAATCTGCTATGGAGGCAATAGGGAGACCGACAGTGGGACATTGATAAAGGTCAATATTTCAAAATAATAATAAATACCCCTCAATTCCATAACCATCTGAGATACCACAATTAAGTTTGTGTCTCAGGAAAAACGGTCCCATTTCTAATTGATACAACATTGGATTCATGTATAAGACAAAAGGATTTGAAATTAGTAGACAATTCATCCAGTCTGTCTATAACAGTGATGTCCCACAAACAGAACCACTGTCTATTCCATTACACATTGAATTATATGACGTTAAACTCCAAAATCCATATGTTGTGAGTGCTACAACACTAATGTCTTTATTAGGCCATGAGCTTACTGCAATTACTTTATGCTCACAAGATGGCCTTGAAATTCACATTCCTGTTCCATGTCAATTATTCTCTCGCAACATCAATGTAAAGAGTTTCCAGTGAAGAAGTTTACATTTGCCAGCCTCTTGTGTCAAAAATGAGCATGTTTTGACGAAAATAAGCCCAAACTGAACATTTGGTCTATTACCTATTCTAAGTGTTTCCAGTGAATAAGTTGTCATCTGCCAGCTTTTGGGGAGCCTTTCCACCCACTATGTCAAAAATTACCTTCTTTTGATGAAAGAAGCCTAAAATTAACATTAAAAAAAAGACTTGTTAGCAAGAGAAACATCATTTAAATTATGTAAATCATCATGTCCAGAGAGAGTCCCCAGTTTCAAGTTCCTTGGGACACACATCTCCACAGACCTCTCCTGGACTACACACACCTCCCCTGTCATCAGCAGGGCACAACAACGGCTCTGAGTAAGCTCAGGCGAGCGAGACTGCCCCAAAACCTTCTGGTGAACATTTGCTTGTGTACTGCATCACAGCATGGTATGGTAGCTGCACCAGGAAAGATCAGAATGGGTTACAGAGGGTCATAAAGACGGCCCAACGCATCATAGGAACTCAACTCCCTGGCATTGAGGACATTTACTTGGCCTGATGTCTCAGCAGGACCATAATCATCACCTGTGACCCAACACACCCGACCCACCAGATCTTCACACCACCAGGCAGGAGATACAGGACAATTCGTGCACACATCACAAGAGTGAAGAACAGCTTCTGCCCCAAAGCTGATTGCCCCCTCGCCCCACTCAATTGACTCATTTGCAGCTACTGATAATTTGCACTGTCACATGTATGAATATAGTTTTCATTGTGTTCTATTCTGTGTTCTATTGTGTTCTATTATATTGTATTTATTTTATACATTTTCTAATATTTGTTTATATCTGTATAGTCATATTTAAATCTCAGGGAGTGTAATCTCAATTTCGTTGTATTGTTGCAGCAGTATAATGACAATACAGACTTTTTGATCTTTGAACTTTTGACCTTCTTACAATACAGACATTTGTATCAGACAGCATGTGAGAGCTCAGAATCAGCATTTGCTATGTAGAGACAAACTAGTCAGAGAAACTGTCAGAGGACTCACAGATACATAGGCTGGTCTGAGGTAGGTATGGCCCTGCCTCATCTGCGCATCACTGCTGTATTGTGACCACACGCTGTTCACGTGGATAGAGCATGAGTGGCACAGGGAGGGATAGGGGAGGGAACTGAGGTTAAATGCTGTTCCCACCTATTCTCAATGTGCACAATGTAGAAATTAGCATTTAACAGATTGTCAGTGGAAATTTCACCTCAATTGTAAAAAATCTGTCTATATTCTATTCATCTATATTCATACATATATGTAGGGTGGATGTGGCTGAGAGGTGGAGTGAGACATTTGCATCTGTCAGCTTGTGAGGATAAATTTCACATAAAAAAGAAGTCTATATTCTCCATCCATCCATCCATCCATTATCTTCTGCTTATCCGAGGTGGAAACAGTCAAGCTTCAGACTCTGCCTCCTCCACAGAGGACGTGTTGGTTGGGTTCAGGAGTTCCTCAAAGTGTTCTGTCAAACCTCAGCAAACTCTCACTATAGGTTTGGGTGTACTGTGTCTGTCTGGCAGCCTCACCCGCCATCTGATCCAACTCACCACCAGGTGGTGATCAGTTGACAGCTCTGCACCTCTCTTCACCCGAGTGTCTGTTGTATCTTGTATCAATGATGTGCAGTTGATGAAAGGAAACAATGAACACAACTATAATCATATGCCCTAAAGGCACATACCAGACACTACATATCAGACACCACATGTCCAAGACATACGGCCACAGATCTGATGACACGACCACAAAGTCGATCATAGATCTTTGGCCTAAGGTGGTCTGGTACCATGTATACTTATGAACCTCCCTATGCTTGAACATGGTGTTTGTTATGGCCAAACCATGCCTAGCACAGAAGTCCAATAACAAAGCAGGCAGCCCGTTCCAAAAATGATCGAATGCCCATTTGCTATCTAGAGACAACCTAGTCAGAAACTTTATTCAAAACATGTTATTTGTCATCCCCAACTATTCTCAGTTATTGCAAGAAGAAGATGCAAGAAGTATGCGTAGTCTTCATTGGTCATCAAAATGACACTTATAAAAATATAAAAATAAGAGGTAAAGATCAATGAAATATAATCTATCTATCTATCTTCAGAATTCAAATATCTTCAGATTCAGAATCTCCAAGACAAGATCACATCACACTTTGCAAGGGCATTGATTGATTAAGCTAGTGGAGGAAAACTTGCAATGAGAGATATTCTTGATGATGACCTGTATAAGCACTTCTTTGTGTTTATTGTAGCTATGGGCATTCTGTAATGTCCAAAACTCATGACAGATCACAGTGCTTATGCCCAGCTTCTAAAAGTCAGAAAAACTAGCTAGGGTCCTCTTGGGATGACGTCATGATGTACAATATATGCAGTCTTGATTATGCAAGGAAATATGGGAGGCAGGACAACTGCAGCACATTCCAGTTTGGAAAACTGACTTCATGGCATCAAATGGCTGGTGTGGGTTGGGAAGTATGTACGTTTTTATTAGACTTCAATTCAATTCAGTTGTAACCCATAGAAGATAATCCACAATGAGTACCATGATCCACAAATTTCCCTTAAATTAACCCTTTTTCTTTCCACTGACGTGTTTTTCTATTTATGTTGTGTAGAGATCAATTTGCAATTACGCATTATATGCATACGCACTTACTCAACACAAAGTAATTTTTTATACATTTGTACATGTGAAACATGCACATTTGTAGATTGTTTTCTGTCAGCGGTTAACGTGTTTGACGTCCCTCCAATTTGTTTGCAGATTTTTGTCCCATTTGTACTGCAGCAAATCTGTTGAATAAATCTACATATGTGAGGTGCAGTTACTAGCTGCAAGCAGCAGATGGGGACATTCATTTACATGAGCTGACAATACAGCCTGCTGTGGAAGAAAGCTAAATACACAAGTCTTGTTTTGATGACTTGATTTATCAAGTCATAGAAGTACTTTAGTCTGATTATACTGCGCTCATGACTTAGTTACTTTGGGATGTGTATGATGATATAGATGCATATGACCTAACACAGGCCAGAGTTTTTTATTGTACTTTTTGTTCTTTGAACTGTTAGCTTTGTGTTGTATCCGAAGGTCTGCCATTTTACTTCCCAGTCTAGAATCCTTGTCAAGTAAATGTTTTCAAACGACCAATTATTTGTGGGGATGTTCTATATTTGTTCCTTATCCTTATCCATTGAAACCATTTCTCTCTCCTCCTATCTCAATGAACTAGTGTTGCGGGATGGAGACCCCCCGCATGGACCATAGACTGCGTGTTTGTCTTCTTTTTTCTTGGTTCAAAGTTTTTCAAAGTCTTCAAAAATCACATTATTCAAAAAGGCACCAGGAGACTTCAGAATTCACTGCAGTACAGATTTATTGTCGACAACAAAGCCAGAGACCTGAACAAGATCAAACCTTGAACAGTTCTACAAGATCAAATCTTGAACAGCTCCAACACATAATACAAGGTCATTCTTTTTATAGCCCTAAATCTTGGCAGGATGATGACATTTGCCTGTCCCCTTATCTTGAGTCATTATAATATTGTTTATACACCATTAAAGCATATTCTTCACAATCTACTCAGAGGTCCAGGCACAGTTTGCTTCTCAGAGTCACATCTCCTTTACACTGCCCTGGCATGCCCTCCTTGTTATTATTTATTTTTAATCTGCAGCACACCCTGCTGACACCATTAGGTTCTAATTCCATCTCAAGTATTCACTCCAGTTCACACCATTAGATTCTGGTTTCTTCTTACTGCATTTTTTAAAAACAAAGTGTAAAATGATATATTTGGTTACACTCATGTTCTAACACACTAATTTTGGTTGGTTACATATTCCACCACACCTGTTAGTTGATTAGAACACCTTATGTCAGCCTTAGTCATTGTGTTTCATATCTTAATCAATTCATATTAGGTTAACCAGAGTATTAGGTTACGCATTCGAATCAACACATTATTAATCAATACATTATGTAATATTCACACAATGTGATATCTCAATATTTGATACCACACTAGTCTCAGCTTCTTGATTTTCCTGAACTTGGAATTGTCATGTTGTCATCTTCATTGCCTTCTGCACTAAAATTTGAATCTAGGGCAGCACACAACATGCTATCGTCATTTATCAGGATTGGCTTTTTTATGAACATGCCTACCTTAGTTAGGACTCCCTGCATGAACTGGATGTCAGCCACCACCATGGTGGACCTGGATTCACATTCGTGTCGGATTTCCTCCTTCATCTGTGTGCACTAGCATAGCAGTGCAGCTTTTGTTTAGCTGCCCTGCAACTTCATCATGACAAGACTGTTTGGTGGCACGTTAGTGAACTCCATTTTCAAAACTCTGAAATGAAATTAGTCAGTTTAACACAATTTAATAAACAAATAAGGCCTGCATGCCTGTGATAAAACTAACTGTAAACCTGTTAGTTTTGGTTTATTCTTTGGTTTATTATTATATCATTGCTTTCTTGTCAAGTGCATCTTTTCAATTTTTGACAAGAATTTCAAATTTAGATTTAGTCTTAGTTGCTTCCTGAAAATTGTAGTTGTCTTTAAGTCACAGTTTAGTCTTTGTGTATTGTTCCTCCTTCTTGTGGGGATTGTCTGTTACTACACTGAGAGACAGTGGTATCTTACCGCAAGGCCTGAGGAAGGATCGATAAAGTCTGCCCAGAATCCTTCTCTCTGCAGGGCGAAGCAGATCTCCTTCGCACCATCAACAAACTGGACAGCAAAACAGTTATTCTCAGTCAGTGACTTCAATGAATAGGAATATAGTTTTCACTTATAATTTACTGTCCTCACCTACAAGTGTGTGACACGTGTACAATAAGATAGGTGATCGAGATATTAATCAAAAGTATTTTCTCCCAAAATTCCACAGACCTGGGATGGTATAACCTTGTGAATGTATTGATTTTGATTTGCTTTAATGTTCATTGAGTTTGATTATTGTGATGTGTTGTAGTTAACTGTGCAGCCCTAAGATTAAGCTGAGTTTGCTCACACAGACACCGGGTCTTGCAGTTTTACAGATAGGCCTCAACCAAGAGAGAGAGTTAAGCTTACAGCTACAGCACATAACTGTCCTTTGTCTGCCTCCCACCCACACACCAAGGAGTTTCGTGGCCATTTTGTAGGGGGTCACCATTTGGTTTTCACACCTTTTGTAGTCTTCCATGCTACATTCCTTTGCATATTCACTTGTACACACCCCCCCTCAAACATGTACTCTCCCTATTGTTAGTTAGGGCGGCTGTGGCTCAGAGGTAGAGTGGGTCATCCATCAATCGGAAGGTCACTGGTTCGATCCCCGGCCCTATGAGTCTGCATGTCGAAGTGTCCTTAGGCAAGACACTGAACCTGTGAATGAGACAGAATAGTCTCTTCCAATTTAGATTCCTCCTGAATGAGGATGTAATGTAAAAGTGCTTTAAATCATGGAAAATAACATTTAATAATAATTTGGATCAAGTTTTACTGATGAGTTTGTGTGCTGATAGCTTAAATGCAGTTTGATCTCCTCTCTTTGAATTAAGAATGAATTATCCCTTAAGGATAAATTATATAGTCAGTGGATGTATGGATGGATTATTTATTTTCTCAATTCTTTTCGCTTGTGGTTGTGTGCTTTGAGATACTTTTTCCCCATGTCAAGTGCTAGATGTTTAAGTTTGAATATGAACACTTGGCATGTCAAGCCTAATAACATTTGGGAATTTAATTGCTAAATCTCATCTTTACAATATCTTTACATGAGGTCTAATTTACATATCTAAGATGTAAGCCAGCAGTCGAATCTTGACATTGATTATGCCCGAAGAGTTGACTCATGAGCTTGAGCTTGTGAAATAAGCTAATTTTCAGCAGATTTGAGACTGCTTGCCACAATCTTTCAGATATAAAATTTTGCACTGTTCACTCTAAGAATGGTAAATAATGTAAATACTTAATGTTAACATAGTTTTATGATCAACTTTTACTGCATAATTTTTCTCTGAATAGCAAATGTTCATTTCGAGCCTTCTTGGTGAGATAAGTCTTTGACAGTTGATGTGAAACAAACAAGCAGTCAGATATAAATTTCAGAATTATATACTATGAGACTGGTAAAGGAAGGAGGCTCACATAGTTTAGATGAAGGTGTACTGGTGTGTCCCAATAGCACATGTGCATTGTGAGCTTCTCTCACTGAAATTGTTTCTTTTTGTGGTGGAAACGGTTGTGCCACAAGCTGTCACTTACAAATCCCTGCACTGCACTGAGAATGTTAAAGGATGAATTAAGTTTCAGTGACTTTTTTGTGACATGCTCAGAATGGTAAATAATGAGGGTTAATGGATTGATATGTCCAAAACTTGTGCGACCCCCTGCAATTTCTTTTACTATTATTCATTATTTACTATCACTCAATCATATTAACTATGCCACAGGTAAATACTGTTGATATTATTTAACACTATATCACTCCTTCCTACATTGATCCCTGATCAACTATGTGACTTTATTCTCAGTCCAGGTTGCCATAACTCCACTAAATCTTCACATAGCAAATAGTTGTTTAAAGCCTTATTAAAGTAGTGAATGTTGTATAGAGATCCTTTGAGGTGATAGGGTGTAGATACAAAATATTTTTAGTCTTCCCCTGCTTATACTGTATTAGTATTACATTGTCATGGCACAGTCACAGTGGCAGTATAATGTATGCTTCCATAAAAAAAAAAACACACAACCCAGACAATTCAATCATAGTAGTGAGAAAGATGTGACTGTTTAGTCAAGACACATGTTATTGTGATAACAGCACTCATTGCAGTCTATGAGTTTGGAATCTATAAATATAAATCACTATCAGCAAATATTTAAACATACATGTTGCACAGACAACAGGTGACACAGTTTATGATGTCAAGTCAAGGATACTATCACTTAACATTCCATACATGTTTTTACAAAGTTTATTGGGCAACCCTGTGTCCCTGAGCTTTTGTTCAGCTGCCCTGCAACTTCATCATGACAAGACTGTTTGGTGGCGCGTTAGTGAAAACTGTCCCCACAAAAACATGTGTCCCCCACAGAGAGTGCCAGATTACTCTGCAGCAGCCCAGGTCTTCAATGTAAAAGCCCAGATGACGGTACCTGTCATCTGTCTCAAACAGTGTGTTGTTGGTGTAGGAGCCAAAGAACAGGGGAGGAACTAACAGATTTATCATAAAGGCTTCTGATGACATCCATCTCCGGTAAAACAGCAATGGTTTTAAGCACAACTTATGTTAAACATTTGTTATTATTACATTTTCAAGAGTCTGAAACCAGCTTGTGAGTAGCTTTGAAATTAGTCAGTTTAACACAATTTAATAAACAAATAAGTCCTGCATGCCTGTGATAAAAGACTTCAAAACTTTCAACCTGTCAGTTTTGGTTTAATATCATTTCATTGCTTTCTTGTCAAGTGCATCTGTTCAATTCTTGACAAGAATTTCAAATTTAGATTTAGTCTTAGTTGCTTACTCCTTCTTATGGGGATTGTCTGTATGGGGATTGTCTGTATCTTACCGCAAGGCCTGAGGATGGATCGATAAAGTCAGCCCAGAATCCTTTTCTCTGCAGGGCGAAGCATATCTCCTTTGCACCATCAACAAACTGAACAGCAAAACAGTTAGTCTTTTACCATGTTTACCATGTCCACACTCACACAGTTTTGGGTTTGTATGAAGCAGGAGCACCCTGACCTGGGGCAGAAAGCTTTGGAGCAGCTACTACCATTTGCCTTCACATATGTATGTGAGGCCTCCTTCTCTGCAATGGCTGTGATCAAAACAAAGCCAAGAAACAGACTGTGCCTGGAGAAGAGCTTGATCACAGCAGTTGCCTCCCTGCCACAAAGATTGACAAGTTTAGTTTTATTCAACTTTTTCTTTAACTTTTTGTATATACTTCACCATGTTGTGCCCTCGTCGTATCAAATATGACAGAGACACACTGGTGAACATTGGTCTACTTCCAATTTCATCCACTTTGACTCCCGACACGTCCTGGCCCAGCGAGATCCACAGCAGCAGCAGCAGCAGCAGCAACGACAACAACAAAGGACGTGCCAATTTTCAAGTCAAATGTCACAAACGGCCTTAGTTTAGCGAGAGAACAGGAGAACCACCATTTGCTGTCTGGGCAGCTCATACTTGGTGAAGCGTGCTTCAAACTGCCCTGAGGTGTTTGTTTTAACATGATGAAAGGACACAATGATGAAATTTCAACTTGGCAGCTGAGGCAGAGTAGTTTTCAAGTCAAATGTCACAAACGGCCTTCGTTTAGCGAGAGAACAGGAGAACCACCATTTGCTGTCTGGGCAGCTCATACTTGGTGAAGCGTGCTTCAAACTGCCCTGAGGTGTTTGTTTTAACATGATGAAAGGACACAATAATGAAATTTCAACTTGGCAGCTGAGGCAGAGTAGTTTTCAAGTCAAATGTCACAAACGGCCTTAGTTTAGCGAGAGAAGAGGAAAACCACCATTTCAGTATTTGCTGTCTGGACATCAAATACTTGGTGAAGCGTGCTTCAAACTGCCCTGAGGTGTTTGTTTTAACATGATGAAAGGACACAATGAAGAAATTTCAACTTGGCAGCTGAGGCAGAGTAGTTTTCAAGTCAAATGTCACAAACGGCCTTAGTTTAGTGAGAAAAGCAAGAAAACCACCATTTCAGTATTTGCTGTCTGGGAAGAAATACTTGGTGAAGCGTGCTTCAAAGTGCCCTGAGGTGTTTATTTTAACATGATGAAAGGACACAATGAAGCAATTTCAACTTGGCAGCTGAGGCAGAGTAGTTTTTGTTGTATACTCACTATACTCTTTGGTATTACAACTAATAATGAAGGAAGATGAGACCACGGAGAGTTGCACAAGTCGGGGTACTTTACTTTCTTAGCTTCAACTCAGGATGGATAACAATGACGTCAACACAACACAAGGGGGGGTGTGACTATATGTTAAAGGGATAACTCTGGGTATCAATACACAACAGTTTTCAAGTCAAATGTCACAAACGGCCTTAGTTTAGCGAGAGAAGAGGAAAACCACCATTTCAGTATTTGCTGTCTGGACAGCAAATACTTAGTGAAGCGTGCTTCAAACTTCCCTGAGATGTTTGTTTTAACATGATGAAAGGACACAATGAAGAAATTTCAACTTGGCAGCTGAGACAGAGTAGTTTTCAAGTCAAATGTCACAAACGGCCTTAGTTTAGTGAGAAAAGCAAGAAAACCACCATTTCAGTATTTGCTGTCTGGGAAGAAATACTTGGTGAAGTGTGCTTCAAAGTGCCCTGAGGTGTTTGTTTTAACATGATGAAAGGACACAATGAAGAAATTTCAACTTGGCAGCTGAGGCAGAGTATTTTTCAAGTCAAATGTCACAAACGGCCTTAGTTTAGCGAGAGAAGAGGAAAATCACCATTTGCTGTCTGGGCAGCAAATACTTGGTGAAGCATGCATCAAAGTGCCCTGAGGTGTTTGTTTTAACATGATGAAAGGACACAATGAAGAAATTTCAACTTGGCAACTGAGGCAGAGTAGTTTTCAAGTCAAGTGTCACAAACGGCCTTAGTTTAGTGAGAAAAGCAAGAAAACCACCATTTCAGTATTTGCTGTCTGGGCACCACCACCTCCTCTTGTCTCACAGCACCAACAGAAACCGGGCTTGCTGCCACGTACCAAGCCAAAGGGTTCTGGAATGTTCTGGCATGTATGTATGTGTGTGTGTGTGTGTGTGTGTGTGTGTGTGTGTGTGTGTGTGTTTCATCCCGTCACTACCGTAACTGTATAGCAATAAACCACACACACACACACACACACACAGACCAACAAGCCCACAGTCATATGTTCTGGAATGTTCTGGAAAGTCCCGTAACCTTCTGTACTAGGGCCACAGGACCTCCATTAGAGTACTCCATTAGAGTACTCATTAGAGTCTCTCTCTTCACAGACACACTGGGGTCCGATCCACCAATACCCAAGGCCGTTGTCCCTTTCGACAGTATATGCAGAGCAAACCTGCCAAATATGGGATCAAGTCGCGGGTGGCCTGCGATGCCAGATACCAGCTACAAAATGCAGGTTTACACGGGGAAGCACGCCAGTGCCGCCGCCAGTGGCGCAGGAGGAGTAAAGGGACAGGGAGCGCGCGTGGTGCTCGAGGTGACGGAGGGCCTGATGGGTCACAATGTCACCTGCGTCAATTTCTTCACTTCCTACAAACTCGCGCAGCGGCTCCTCCGCAAGAGGAACAACACCATGCTCGGCACGATCAGAAAGAACAAACCCGAGCTCCCGGACGCCCTGCTCGCACTCCGAGGGAGACGGCTCCTCTCCTCCAAATTCGCCTTCACGCACGGCACCGCGCTGGTGTCCTACCTGCCCAAGGACGTGCTGCTGCTCAGCACGCTCCACGCGCGGACAAGAAACCCTCCGTCATCCTGGACAACAACTCCAACAAAGGCGGCGTGGACAACCTGGACAAAGTTGTCGGCACCTACAGCTGCAGGAGGATGACCGCGCGTTGGCCCGTCGTCGTCTCCCACAACATTCTCGATGTGTCCTCCTACAACGCCTTCGTAATTTGGAGAGAGCTCAACCCCGACTGGATGACCAGCAGGCGCAACAAGAGGAGGGTGTTTCTCGAGCAACTGGGCAAGGCGCTCGTCGAACGGAGGGCTTGCCTGGATGCAGCACATAAAGAAAAAGAACACATTTTCAGGACTTGCATGACCTGTCATCTCAAGTTTCAAAAATGAAAGTGCAAAAGTAATCATCAACACTCTATAAGTACTTAGTCTCACTTTGTGTCACTCATCATGTATTCTTTTATGAGCTTTTCATGGTCTTCGTTCAAGTAGATACACAAGGACTGGAGGATACATGCTCTTCTTTTGTGTATTGAGTCATCCTGATGGGAAAAAAAAGGAATCCATTTAGACAAAATATAACATTTAAGGCAGTAGTTTAAAGAAGGAACTCTGCAGTTGTGATAGCAAACTGCAAGTTTTACAGAAATTTTTAGCATAATTATTATGGTAGACTAGATCCCAACCTTTGTTTGGTGTCAAGGAGCCTAAAATTGATACACATCAGGCTGTGGACCCGTTAGTTGTAAGTTAATGTGTCTCTTCAGAGTAACCAACTGCAGGCCTCCCACTGAATAGGCAGCTAACGGGTAGTCATCAAGCAGTTCCCCATGCTCTATCAGAACCACCTCTCTCACATGTGACATATCAAGTTCAAAAGCTCTAAAGTGCTCTCTATACCAAGCAGAGAACCTTTTCACAATAAAATGTACCTTGCCTTGCAAAATACAAATCTGCATAATTTCAGCAAACTCGGGCAGACCAAATAATTGACCATGGACAATAATCATTCCTTTGTTGTATTTGATACCATTGTGTGACACACTGTTTGTGATATGGACATCAGTCTCATCTGGTAGTCTTTGCTTAATAGCAATTGCAACGTCAATTTGTAAAACATCAACTGGTATTGATGACACACAAGTTACTACCAAAGGTGTCCCATGGTCAGAAGAGTACAGGTCAGAAGCAATTATGAGCTGGTGCGTTTTGGCCAGTGTGAGAGGAATGTTTTTAAAACAGTTGGTATGGCGAGCAATCTCTTTAAAGAAACTATCTTTTGCCTCAAATCTCAATGTCCATTTATGAACAAGAGGCCCAAAGAGGCGTATCAGAACAGTGTAGTGTTCCAAATAATGATGTTTAGGGAGAAGACGGCTTTCTGGGAAAAGTGCTTGGTATCTCTGGCGATGTTCACTGATTTTCCACTCAAGATATGAAATTGACTCATAAGAGTGGACAGGGGCTACGAAAAGCTCAACTATGTCCTTCAGATCCAAAAGAACATGCCATGCAGGTTCATCCTCAGGAACAAGTGGACCAATAATCAGAGGCAGCAATCGAAGAAGAGACCAATTCTCATGTGCATTTCCACCAATGTTGTTTTTTGCTGAGAAAGTCTGGGGTATTGCATGGGGCCTGTTGGTTTTATCTCCCCATTTGTATTCAAAATTATGGATTAAATTGTTCAGTTTTTCTAAGGTGAAATATTTTTTACAGATCAAAATAGAAAAACAACGAGCAAGCTCCACAGGTATTATACCCTCAAACAGATCATGCGCTTAATCTGGAGGGTATCCTGCAGTGACATGAAAATGGGTAGGATTCTTAGTCAAAACACAATCCCTTTTAACTCCACAGCATACACTCTGTGTTTCCAGTGCACGCTTCAAATGAGCTTCATGAAGTTGCTGCGTTCGACGCTCAAAAACACCAGCAGTCAATGACTGAATTTCTGATTTCTTAGCTGTGCAGAATCTACAGATGTATTCAGCAGAAAAACTTTCCACAAAACCTGCCAGCCCGTGACCACCTAGGTTGTCAGCTACTACACAACTAACAGTCCCTTTTATAGACTCATTCAACTGACTGATGAACACCCCACGTTGCTCCAAAATGACGAGATCTTTCTAAAGTGGATCCAACACTTGTTCAAACCCAAATGTCCTCACATCTTCACTTTTACAAAGCACAGCCAAATAAATGGATGACAGAGCAGAATGAGAGCCAGGAGGCAAATTCCCCAAGACCCAATATACACCACAAAGCTTATGCTTTTTGCGTGACGTCCCAAGAGGATTACAAATCTCGAACTCGTCAATATAAAGTCTTATGGTTTGAGATTATGGTAATCTCAATTCTCCAACAGCTAGAAAACTATTTGTTTTATAATGCTCACCATCTCGAAAAGACCTGTAAGCACGCTGATCACCATGCAATTCCTCTCTATTTTCTTGAGCTATTTGTTCGTCAATCACTTTATCCAGTAATGTTTTGTGACTTAATATTTCCTGCAAGAACTGTAACAAAGGAATGTACTGAAATGACTGTCTTTGGTCTGCAGATAAAAAATACTCAACTGGCTCAATAACCCTAAAATTTTGCTTGTAGTATTCTTTTCTTTTGTAAGAAGTGGCAAGAGGGCCACACTTTCCCAATATTTTAGCTACAGGATTAGAAACACACACAGAATTGGCAAGTTCTTCAATGACAGCCTGACCAATATGGAGGTTATGGCTTTTGAAAATTTCAGTAACTGTATGCTTGTGACAGGTGCACAAGCTGAACTCAATAAAAAATGCAACTCTTCCAATAACTCATCAACTCTTCTTGCTGGAATATGAAAAATATGTTCAAATTTCAACAATATTAATGCTATTTTCTGCTCAGTTACTTCTGGCAGGTTTTCAACAGCACCATCATTTTCTGTCAATGATTCATTTTCAACTTCATCACATGACACATCTGCAGAACAGCCAGCCCTCACAATATCAGAGGTATCTGACCCTCGAACCAGGTCCACAAATCTAACTACACTGGCTTTAAAATCTTTAAGTGTGTGTGGATGATGCTTCCTCTTTTTGTGTGTGTAAAAAGTACTGTAAACATTTGTTTTGAAAGGACAACCAAAAAACACACAACTAACCGTCTCGTTACTTCGCAGGTGTGTTCCAATATGAACAAAAAAATCTCTCTCAAAGGCTAGTTCAGCACATTCACATAATGAAGATGGCGCCCACCGTGGCAAACGCTCCGCTCTCGAATGCTGGCTTTTTGTTCTTTTTTTGTGTTTTCTTTGTTTTCACTGCATTGCACAGATGGCATGCACTGTTACATACAACAGGCAAGCACCGCTGGATATTGCCAAACTTTCTTACAACTTGGAGTTTAGCGGATTCATACCACCGGACCTGCAAATCTTTGTGCGTCCCCGTGAGCACCGCCGCCACCACCAGGAAGGCCCCGACGCACCGACTTGGACTGAACCAGCTGATCCAAGGAGAGCGCTTAGGAGGCAGCGTCGCAAGAGAGGCAAGAGGGGAGGGCTCCATGCCAGGCTGAAAGCCCGTGCTAGCCGACCACCGCTACCTAGCCTCTTGCTGGCTAACGTGCGGTCTCTGGAGAACAAGCTGGACGAGCTAAGAGCCAGGATTACAACACAGCGGGAAATTCGAGAATGCTGCGCTCTAATTTTCACTGAATCTTGGCTCTCGGACAACGTCCTGGATTCCGCCGTTCAACTACAGACGCACTCCACACACCGAGGAGACCGGACTGCAGCCTCTGGTAAGGCGAAAGGAGGAGGTGTGTGCGTGTTTATCAACAACACGTGGTGTGGGGATGTACATCTGACGTGGAGTTTTTAATGCTGAAGTGCCGTCCCTACTATCTACCAAGGGAGTTCACATCTGTGCTTCTGGCTGCTGTTTACATTCCTCCACGGGCCAACGCTGCAGCGGCGCTCAGTAAGCTCCACGGGGTCATCAGCACACTAGAGACGGCTCACCCTGACGCTGTTTTTGTTGTCGCTGGCGACTTTAATCAGTGCAACCTACGGACTGTATTTCCCAAATACCACCAGCATGTTGACATTCCCACCCGTGACAAGAACACACTGGATCATGTATACACCAACATTAAGGGTGCATACAGGGCTGCCCCCCGCCCCCACTTCGGACACTCAGACCACATCTCCCTGTTCCTGTATCCAGCATACACACAAAGACAGGACTGTTTTGCCACTACAGACTGGGATGTCTTCAAAGCTGCAGCCACTCTGGAGGACTCTTCTGTCAGCATACAGGAGTATGCTGACTATGTGACTGGGTACATCAGCACTTGTGTGGATAACATCGTACCCACCATACAGGTCAAGAAGTTTCCCAACCAGAAACCCTGGATAAACAGTCAGGTGCGTCACATGCTACGTGCTCGCTCTGCAGCATTCACATCTGGCAACGAGACCGAGTACAAAGCTGCGAAGTACGAACTGAGAAAGACCATCACAGCTGCCAAGAGGCAGTACAGAGAGAAGCTGGATGGCTTCTATTCCTCTGCTGACTCCAGGCGCATGTGGCAGGGCCTGCAGCACATCACAGACTACAGGAGCAGTTCCAGTATCACCAGTGCCACGGACAGCCTGCCCGATGACCTCAACACATTCTACACCCGATTCGAGACCTCCACCCCCCACACAGAGAGGAGGCTCACAGACACCAGGAACACTTCACCCCCCTCCCCCCCACCGGTCGTCTCATCAGCTCAGGTGAACAAAGCCCTGAGGAAGATCAACCCCCGCAAAGCTGCAGGGCCGGACAACATTCCTGGACGAGCCCTCAGAGCATGCGCTAACGAGCTGACTGACGTTCTCACCTCTATATTCAACCTCTCCCTCAGCCAGAGAACTGTCCCCTCCTGCTTCAAGACCACCACCATCGTCCCCCTCCCCAAAAGGAGCCCGCCCACCTGCCTGAATGACTACAGGCCAGTAGCACTCACTCCAATCATTATGAAGTGCTTTGAGAGAGTGGTGCTGACCCACATTCTGAGCTGCATACCGGACACTCTGGACCCCCTACAGTATGCCTACCAGACCAACAGGTCCACTTCAGACGCCATTGCTGCAGTCCTGCACACCTCCCTCTCACACCTGGAGAATAAAGACTCCTACATCAGGATGCTCTTTATCGACTACAGCTCGGCGTTCAACACGGTCATCCCCCACAAGCTCACCCACAAACTGTTGTCACTCGGACTGCACCCCCCCCTCTGTGACTGGCTCCTGGACTTTCTGACTGGCAGGCCTCAGTCTGTCAGGATAGGAAACAGGACTTCAGCCAGCATCATCACCAACATCGGCACACCTCAGGGGTGTGTCCTCAGCCCCATCCTCTACACCCTGTTCACCCACGACTGTGTAGCCTCCCACAAGGACAACACCATCCTGAAGTTTGCAGACGACACCACTGTGATAGGACGCATCACCGGTGGAGACGAAGCATCCTACAGGAGGGAGGTGGACACTCTGGTGACATGGTGTGAGGACAACAACCTCACCCTCAACACGGACAAGACTAAGGAGATGATAGTGGACATGAGGAAGGAGAGGAGCCCTCATCAGCCACTGCTCGTCTGAGGTCAGGAAGTGGAGAGGGTGAGCAGCTTCAAATACCTGGGGGTCCACATCAACGAGGACCTCACCTGGTCACTGAACACCACACAGCTGGTGAAGAAGGCCCAGCAACGGCTGTATTTCCTGAGGAGACTGAGGAGGTTTGGCATGTCGTCAAAAATCCTCACCAACTTCTACAGCTGCGTTGTTGAGTCCATCTTGACCGGCTGCATCACCGTGTGGTACGGCAGCACCACCATTATGGACCGTAAACGCCTGCAGAGAGTGGTGAAGACCGCGTCCAAGATCACCAGGATTCCCCTGCCCTCTCTGCAGAGCATCTACAGACACAGAGTCCACCGGAGGGCTGCCTCCATCATCAAAGACCCCACCCACCCCCAACACAAACTGTTCACTCTCCTCCCCTCAGGCCGGAGGTACAGGAGTCTGAAGTGCAGGACGTCCAGACTCAGGAACTCCTTCTTTCCCTCCGCCATCAGGCTCCTTAACAGCCGATAGGAGTCACTACTACTACCTCCAATGACTGTACTTTATTTTAAGTATTTTTGTCACACATGTAAATATATAACCACACATGTAAATATATTTATATTTAGCAATAGCAGTTTATATTTACAGTTTATATTTATATGTTTTATATTCTATTCTATCCTCTCCTTTTTCACTCTTTGGCATTCGGTGCGGATGGCAAAGCAAGATTTTCATTGTACAGGGAAACTTGTTTCTACACTGTATACATGACAATAAACACTTTGAATTAACTCACATTTAAACGTCACTGAGTTAGAGGCTGTCTGTGTAAGCTGAGAAGAATGAGCTTTATGGACATGGGTGGCAAGTCCACTCAATGTCTTGAATGTGCATGGACAATTTACATATATGCACACATAACGTTGGCCTCGTCCGTAATGGTGGTGTAGTCTGTAATGTTTAATTAGTTTGTACCCACTACTCTCCCTGGTTGTACAATGTTTGCACTGCCACATACAGGTCACTGAAAGAAGAAGAAAGAAAAACATTAGCAAATGATGAAATGAAATTGGAATGCTCAATACAAAGACCCAACAGACTGGTCGGTGAGGGGCAACTAATCTAATAATGATGGTATTTTTGTATATTGTTATTTAATTTTAGTATTTTTTTAAATAGACAACATTGTCTGAGTTCATTGTCAATTCTTTCAAGTCTAGTTTTTCTTTTAAGTAAACTTTGATATTTTTTTAACACCTAAACAATAATGTTACAAATATATTACCTTACCATGTAATGTAGAGGAGGTGCATACAAATCTTCAGAGCATGGGGGCACTGCTTATTTTTGAGATGTATTTCTGGAGGAAAAAAAGAGAGACATTTTTGAAAAATTAGTCCAAACATTGTTTTTAAAAGAACAAATACAACAGGACAAATGTCTCTATTATGAGTAGGTGCTACAATATTCTTTATATTATAAAGGAATAAATGAATGCACTACATATGGAATTTTTTTCAATGAAATTGAAAAAAGAGAACTTCTAAACAAATCCGTGTGACAAACGAAGTGGCCAAAACATGATTTACCACAGTTGCAACTATGTCCAGTCACTCCCCCGTTCCCCCATTCTGTCTCACACGCGCGCACTCGCACAAACACGCACACACGCGCACACACGTGAATCTGTCATGGCGGAGCAGCTCATGTTTACCTGGCTGCAAGTTAGTTTTGATGCAACGGGCGGGTCAGGCAGCAGTTTCCACACAGAGCATGAAAATTGCACTTTTCAAAGATTAAACAACCGACAACTAAAAAATATGGCAGTATCAGTGACATGAGTGAAGCTAATTCATCCAGTTTTTTTTTTTTAATCCATGTTCAACAGACATGAATGAACCATTTAATGAACATAAACACTCTTAATTCATTTAAGGTGAACATAGTTCTAGTTTATTGAACAAACACATGCCCTAGTTCCTTTTATTTGAGTGTGCATGTTGTTATATATTTTTATTAGTAGTATTATTATTAGTAGTGGTATTATTGTTATTATTCTGATTATTATAAGACTCTGGACTCACCTGGTGCAGTAATTTACCTCTGTGTAATAATTTGTAATAATAATTTTTAATACATCTTTTTTTTTATTCATACTTTTATATATTTATATTTTACTTTGTGTTTGAATTTTATTCTTATTCTTATTCTTTTGAAGCTGTGTGTAACAAAAAGCAATTTCCCCCTGGGGATTATTAAAGTAATTCTGATTCTGATTCTGATTCTGATTTAAGCTTATTTTGGACACAGGAGGTGAATTGTGTTTCCAGGGACTGATAGACTTACATTTTTGCCCAGAAAACACTCAGAATAGTTAAGATGATGAATTACATTAGTTGGATGAAGTTTCTCCAGCTAATTTCTCCAGCTGTTGCCATGGCGCTGTAGAAATGGCAGCCTCTCCAGTTGCTGAGTGTTTGTTTGTTTTTGTTTTTTTCCCTTTTCTTCTATCTAATGTTTATTTTTTGACTTTAAAATGCCATCAGGAGTCGGTCATCTTGTTTACTCAAGAGAGGAATTACTGGCCTTAGAGACAATGGCAAAAGCTGGAGCACGACATAATATACCGGCAGAACTGAGGAGAAGTTACAGAGGCTGCAAGGCTGGTGCTAAGCTAAAGGCTAAGCTGGCAGACAAACGAAGGCGTTTCAAACCATCGATCCCCACCATCATAATGGGAAATATTAACTCGCTACCAAACAAGATTGACGAGCTGTCTGCACTCAACAATCAGCGGATTTACAGAGAGAGCAGCTTGTACATCTTCACAGAGACGTGGCTAACTCAACTGATACCAGACGCTAATGTGGACCTGCCGGACTTTACTGCAGTGAGAGCCGAGAGAGACGCTAACGCTTGCGGGAAACGCAGAGGTGGGGGGATAATCATATGTATTAACTACCTCTGGTGTAGCCCGGGACATGTCACTGCGAAAAAAAGGTCTTGTGTTGTAAAGATTTGGAACTGTTAGCCGTTAGTCTGTGGCCATACTATCTACCGAGGGAGTTCAGTCATGTGATCGCACTCTGTGTTTACATCCCTCCGAGCGCCGATGCCACCATAGCCTGTGAGAAGATCCACACAGTGACAGCAAGGCTACAGACACAACACCCTGAGGCGTTCATTATCATCTCTGGGGATTATAATCATGCCGCCCTGGACTCCACCTTGACTACCTTCCATCAGGTTGTGGACTGTCCCACGAGGAATAACAGGACAATTGATCTACTGTACACCAATGTGAAGGATGCATACAGAGCCAACCCCCTTCCACCTCTGGGAAAGTCCGATCATAACCTGATCCACCTACAGTCACAATACACTCCCCTGGTGCAAAGACAGTCTACTACAACACGCTCTATCAGGAAGTGGTCTCCTGAAGTGGAGGACGCCCTGAGAGACTGCTTTGAAGCCACGGACTGGGATGTGCTGCTGAAAGCACATGGTGAGGACATAGAGGGGCAGACACACTGTCTGACGGATTACTTAAATTTCTGTTTGGACGTGGACCCTCCCCTGTTAAGACTGTACACTGCTACCCGAATAATAAACCCTGGGTGACTCAAGAGGTCAAAGCTGTTCTTAACAGGAAGAAGGTGGCTTTCAGGAGCAAGGACAGAGAGGCAATAAAATCAACACAGCGGAAGGTGAAACAATGTCTGAAGGAGGCAAAGGAAAACTACAGGAGGAAGGTGGAACAGATACTGAGTGAGAGTCGCATGAGGGATGTCTTGGGTGGTGTCAATACTATCACAGGCCTCAAGACAAAGTCTGTAACAACAGTAAGGGGGACAGTGGAGAAGGCAAACAAACTCAACAACTTTTTCAACCGTTTTGACCAGCCCCCCATCCCCCCACCCTCACTGCAGCCCTCCCTCCCCCCAATGCACCCCTCCCCCAACAACAATGCTGTCATCCCCGTCATCCCATCCTCCTCTCCCCTCTTCTTCTCCCCTCTCCCCTCCCCACAGCCTCTTCCCTGTATAACTTCAGACCAGGTCAGGGGAGAACTGAGGAAGCTTCGCCCCAGGAAAGCAGCAGGCCCAGGCAAGGTGTCCCCCCCGGCTGCTTAAGGTCTGTGCTGCTGAACTGGGTGAGCCACTCCAGCAGGTCTTCAACCTTAGCCTTCAGCTAGGGAAAGTGCCCTCCTTATGGAAAACATCCTGTATTGTTCCAGTTCCAAAAAAGAACCGGCCCAGTGAGCTGAATGACTATAGACCGGTGGCACTCACATCACAGCTGATGAAGACACTGGAGCGACTCGTCCTTAACCTCCTCAGGCCCCAAGTGCAGCATGCCCAGGATCCCCTACAGTTTGCCTCCCGGGCAGCTGTTGGTGTAGATGATGCCATCCTCTATCTCCTACATTGCACCATCCATCGCACTCCTGGATAAGGAAAGTGGCTCAGTGAGGATCCTTTTTCTGGACTTCTCTAGTGCATTCAATACCATCCAGCCCCTTGTGCTGCAGGAAAAAAACCTTGACCGCGGGGTCAAGGAAATTTCAGTTTTTGGAGCCGACACCAAACTGCCTCTTTTTGGTCTGATCCGCCTCCAAACCCGTTGGAAAACAGGTATTGATCACTTTTAATGTGGTAAATCGGCTAGCAAACAGCTGTCAGCCAAAACAGTGGAGGAGGGGGGATTTGAAAAAAACCTTGACCGCAGGGTCAAGGAAATTTCCGTTTTTGGAGCCGACACCAAACTGCCTCTTTTTGGTCTGATCCGCCTCCAAACCCGTTGGAAAACAGGTATTGATCACTTTTAATGTGGTAAATCGGCCAGCAAACAGCTGTCAGCCAAAACAGTGGAGGAGGGGGGATTTGAAAAAAACCTTGACCGCGGGGTCAAGGAAATTTCCGTTTTTGGAGCCGACACCAAAGTGCCTCTTTTTGGTCTGATCCGCCTCCAAACCCGTTGGAAAACAGGTATTGATCAATTTTAATGTGGTAAATCGGCCAGCAAACAGCTGTCAGCCAAAACAGTGGAGGAGGGGGGATTTGAAAAAAACCTTGACCGCGGGGTCAAGGAAATTTCCGTTTTTGGAGCCGACACCAAACTGCCTCTTTTTGGTCTGATCCGCCTCCAAACTCGTTGGAAAACAGGTATTGATCACTTTTAATGTGGTAAATCGGCCAGCAAACAGCTGTCAGCCAAAACAGTGGAGGAGGGGGGATTTGAAAAAAACCTTGACCACGGGGTCAAGGAAATTTCCGTTTTTGGAGCCGACACCAAACTGCCTCTTTTTGGTCTGATCCGCCTCCAAACCCGTTGGAAAACAGGTATTGATCACTTTTAATGTGGTAAATCGGCCAGCAAACAGCTGTCAGCCAAAACAGTGGAGGAGGGGGGATTTGAAAAAAACCTTGACCGCGGGGTCAAGGAAATTTCAGTTTTTGGAGCCGACACCAAAGTGCCTCTTTTTGGTCTGATCCGCCTCCAAACCTGTTGTAAAACAGGTATTGATCACTTTTAATGTGGTAAATCGGCCAGCAAACAGCTGTCAGCCAAAACAGCTGTCAGACAAAACAGTGGAGGAGGGGGGATTTGAAAAAAACCTTGACCGCGGGGTCAAGGAAATTTCAGTTTTTGGAGCCGACACCAAACTGCCTCTTTTTGGTCTGATCCGCCTCCAAACCTGATCAGGTATTGATCACTTTTAATGTGGTAAATCGGCCAGCAAACAGCTGTCAGCCAAAACAGTGGAGGAGGGGGGATTTGAAAAAAACCTTGACCTCGGGGTCAAGGAAATTTCAGTTTTTGGAGCCGACACCAAACTGCCTCTTTTTGGTCTGATCCGCCTCCAAACCCGTTGGAAAACAGGTATTGATCACTTTTAATGTGGTAAATCGGCCAGCAAACAGCTGTCAGCCAAAACAGCTGTCAGACAAAACAGTGGAGGAGGGGGGATTTGAAAAAAACCTTGACCGCAGGGTCAAGGAAATTTCAGTTTTTGGAGCCGACACCAAACTGCCTCTTTTTGGTCTGATCCGCCTCCAAACCCGTTGGAAAACAGGTATTGATCACTTTTAATGTGGTAAATCGGCCAGCAAACAGCTGTCAGCCAAAACAGTGGAGGAGGGGGGATTTGAAAAAAACCTTGACCGCGGGGTCAAGGAAATTTCAGTTTTTGGAGCCGACACCAAACTGCCTCTTTTTGGTCTGATCCGCCTCCAAACCTGATCAGGTATTGATCACTTTTAATGTGGTAAATCGGCCAGCAAACAGCTGTCAGCCAAAACAGTGGAGGAGGGGGGATTTGAAAAAAACCTTGACCGCGGGGTCAAGGAAATTTCAGTTTTTGGAGCCGACACCAAACTGCCTCTTTTTGGTCTGATCCGCCTCCAAACCCGTTGGAAAACAGGTATTGATCACTTTTAATGTGGTAAATCGGCCAGCAAACAGCTGTCAGCCAAAACAGCTGTCAGACAAAACAGTGGAGGAGGGGGGATTTGAAAAAAACCTTGACCGCAGGGTCAAGGAAATTTCAGTTTTTGGAGCCGACACCAAACTGCCTCTTTTTGGTCTGATCCGCCTCCAAACCCGTTGGAAAACAGGTATTGATCACTTTTAATGTGGTAAATCGGCCAGCAAACAGCTGTCAGCCAAAACAGTGGAGGAGGGGGGATTTGAAAAAAACCTTGACCGCGGGGTCAAGGAAGTTTCCGTTTTTGGAGCCGACACCAAAGTGCCTCTTTTTGGTCTGATCTGCCTCCAAACCCGTTGGAAAACAGGTATTGATCACTTTTAATGTGGTAAATCGGCCAGCAAACAGCTGTCAGCCAAAACAGTGGAGGAGGGGGGATTTGAAAAAAACCTTGACCGCGGGGTCAAGGAAATTTCCGTTTTTGGAGCCGACACCAAACTGCCTCTTTTTGGTCTGATCCGCCTCCAAACCCGTTGGAAAACAGGTATTGATCACTTTTAATGTGGTAAATCGGCCAGCAAACAGCTATCAGCCAAAACAGCTGTCAGACAAAACAGTGGAGGAGGGGGGATTTGAAAAAAACCTTGACCGCGGGGTCAAGGAAATTTCCGTTTTTGGAGCCGACACCAAAGTGCCTCTTTTTGGTCTGATCCGCCTCCAAACCCGTTGGAAAACAGGTATTGATCACTTTTAATGTGGTAAATCGGCCAGCAAACAGCTGTCAGCCAAAACAGTGGAGGAGGGGGGATTTGAAAAAAACCTTGACCGCAGGGTCAAGGAAATTTCCGTTTTTGGAGCCGACACCAAACTGCCTCTTTTTGGTCTGATCCGCCTCCAAACCCGTTGGAAAACAGGTATTGATCACTTTTAATGTGGTAAATCGGCCAGCAAACAGCTGTCAGCCAAAACAGTGGAGGAGGGGGGATTTGAAAAAAACCTTGACCGCGGGGTCAAGGAAATTTCCGTTTTTGGAGCCGACACCAAAGTGCCTCTTTTTGGTCTGATCCGCCTCCAAACCCGTTGGAAAACAGGTATTGATCACTTTTAATGTGGTAAATCGGCCAGCAAACAGCTGTCAGCCAAAACAGTGGAGGAGGGGGGATTTGAAAAAAACCTTGACCGCGGGGTCAAGGAAATTTCAGTTTTTGGAGCCGACACCAAACTGCCTCTTTTTGGTCTGATCCGCCTCCAAACCCGTTGGAAAACAGGTATTGATCACTTTTAATGTGGTAAATCGGCCAGCAAACAGCTGTCAGCCAAAACAGTGGAGGAGGGGGGATTTGAAAAAAACCTTGACCGCGGGGTCAAGGAAATTTCAGTTTTTGGAGCCGACACCAAACTGCCTCTTTTTGGTCTGATCCGCCTCCAAACCCGTTGGAAAACAGGTATTGATCACTTTTAATGTGGTAAATCGGCCAGCAAACAGCTGTCAGCCAAAACAGTGGAGGAGGGGGGATTTGAAAAAAACCTTGACCGCGGGGTCAAGGAAATTTCCGTTTTTGGAGCCGACACCAAAGTGCCTCTTTTTGGTCTGATCCGCCTCCAAACCCGTTGGAAAACAGGTATTGATCACTTTTAATGTGGTAAATCGGCCAGCAAACACCTATCAGCCAAAACAGCTGTCAGACAAAACAGTGGAGGAGGGGGGATTTGAAAAAAACCTTGACCGCGGGGTCAAGGAAATTTCCGTTTTTGGAGCCGACACCAAACTGCCTCTTTTTGGTCTGATCCGCCTCCAAACCCGTTGGAAAACAGGTATTGATCACTTTTAATGTGGTAAATCGGCCAGCAAACAGCTGTCAGCCAAAACAGTGGAGGAGGGGGGATTTGAAAAACGGGGTCAAGGAAATTATAGTTTTTGGAGCCGACACCAAACTGCCTCTTTTTGGTCTGATCCGCCTCCAAACCCGTTGGAAAACAGGTATTGATCACTTTTAATGTGGTAAATCGGCCAGCAAACAGCTGTCAGCCAAAACAGTGGAGGAGGGGGGATTTGAAAAACGGGGTCAAGGAAATTATAGTTTTTGGAGCCGACACCAAACTGCCTCTTTTTGGTCTGATCCGCCTCCAAACCCGTTGGAAAACAGGTATTGATCACTTTTAATGTGGTAAATCGGCCAGCAAACAGCTGTCAGCCAAAACAGTGGAGGAGGGGGGATTTGAAAAACGGGGTCAAGGAAATTATAGTTTTTGGAGCCGACACCAAACTGCCTCTTTTTGGTCTGATCCGCCTCCAAACCCGTTGGAAAACAGGTATTGATCACTTTTAATGTGGTAAATCGGCCAGCAAACAGCTGTCAGCCAAAACAGTGGAGGAGGGGGGATTTGAAAAAAACCTTGACCGCGGGGTCAAGGAAATTTCCGTTTTTGGAGCCGACACCAAAGTGCCTCTTTTTGGTCTGATCCGCCTCCAAACCCGTTGGAAAACAGGTATTGATCACTTTTAATGTGGTAAATCGGCCAGCAAACAGCTGTCAGCCAAAACAGTGGAGGAGGGGGGATTTGAAAAAAACCTTGACCGCGGGGTCAAGGAAATTTCCGTTTTTGGAGCCGACACCAAAGTGCCTCTTTTTGGTCTGATCCGCCTCCAAACCCGTTGGAAAACAGGTATTGATCACTTTTAATGTGGTAAATCGGCCAGCAAACAGCTGTCAGCCAAAACAGTGGAGGAGGGGGGATTTGAAAAAAACCTTGACCGCGGGGTCAAGGAAATTTCCGTTTTTGGAGCCGACACCAAACTGCCTCTTTTTGGTCTGATCCGCCTCCAAACCCGTTGGAAAACAGGTATTGATCACTTTTAATGTGGTAAATCGGCCAGCAAACAGCTGTCAGCCAAAACAGTGGAGGAGGGGGGATTTGAAAAAAACCTTGACCGCGGGGTCAAGGAAATTTCAGTTTTTGGAGCCGACACCAAACTGCCTCTTTTTGGTCTGATCCGCCTCCAAACCCGTTGGAAAACAGGTATTGATCACTTTTAATGTGGTAAATCGGCCAGCAAACAGCTGTCAGCCAAAACAGTGGAGGAGGGGGGATTTGAAAAAAACCTTGACCGCGGGGTCAAGAAAATTTCCGTTTTTGGAGCCGACACCAAACTGCCTCTTTTTGGTCTGATCCGCCTCCAAACCCGTTGGAAAACAGGTATTGATCACTTTTAATGTGGTAAATCGGCCAGCAAACAGCTGTCAGCCAAAACAGTGGAGGAGGGGGGATTTGAAAAAAACCTTGACCGCGGGGTCAAGGAAATTTCCGTTTTTGGAGCCGACACCAAACTGCCTCTTTTTGGTCTGATCCGCCTCCAAACCCGTTGGAAAACAGGTATTGATCACTTTTAATGTGGTAAATCGGCCAGCAAACAGCTGTCTGCCAAAACAGTGGAGGAGGGGGGATTTGAAAAAAACCTTGACCGCGGGGTCAAGAAAATTTCAGTTTTTGGAGCCGACACCAAAGTGCCTCTTTTTGGTCTGATCCGCCTCCAAACCCGTTGGAAAACAGGTATTGATCACTTTTAATGTGGTAAATCGGCCAGCAAACAGCTGTCAGCCAAAACAGTGGAGGAGGGGGGATTTGAAAAAAACCTTGACCGCGGGGTCAAGAAAATTTCAGTTTTTGGAGCCGACACCAAAGTGCCTCTTTTTGGTCTGATCCGCCTCCAAACCCGTTGGAAAACAGGTATTGATCACTTTTAATGTGGTAAATCGGCCAGCAAACAGCTATCAGCCAAAACAGCTGTCAGACAAAACAGTGGAGGAAGGGGGATTTGAAAAAAACCTTGACCGCGGGGTCAAGGAAATTTCCGTTTTTGGAGCCGACACCAAACTGCCTCTTTTTGGTCTGATCCGCCTCCAAACCCGTTGGAAAACAGGTATTGATCACTTTTAATGTGGTAAATCGGCCAGCAAACAGCTGTCAGCCAAAACAGTGGAGGAGGGGGGATTTGAAAAACGGGGTCAAGGAAATTTCCGTTTTTGGAGCCGACACCAAACTGCCTCTTTTTGGTCTGATCCGCCTCCAAACCCGTTGGAAAACAGGTATTGATCACTTTTAATGTGGTAAATCGGCCAGCAAACAGCTGTCAGCCAAAACAGTGGAGGAGGGGGGATTTGAAAAAAACCTTGACCGCGGGGTCAAGGAAATTTCCGTTTTTGGAGCCGACACCAAACTGCCTCTTTTTGGTCTGATCCGCCTCCAAACCCGTTGGAAAACAGGTATTGATCACTTTTAATGTGGTAAATCGGCCAGCAAACAGCTGTCAGCCAAAACAGTGGAGGAGGGGGGATTTGAAAAAAACCTTGACCGCGGGGTCAAGGAAATTTCCGTTTTTGGAGCCGACACCAAACTGCCTCTTTTTGGTCTGATCCGCCTCCAAACCCGTTGGAAAACAGGTATTGATCACTTTTAATGTGGTAAATCGGCCAGCAAACAGCTGTCAGCCAAAACAGTGGAGGAGGGGGGATTTGAAAAACGGGGTCAAGGAAATTTCCGTTTTTGGAGCCGACACCAAACTGCCTCTTTTTGGTCTGATCCGCCTCCAAACCCGTTGGAAAACAGGTATTGATCACTTTTAATGTGGTAAATCGGCCAGCAAACAGCTGTCAGCCAAAACAGTGGAGGAGGGGGGATTTGAAAAACGGGGTCAAGGAAATTTCCGTTTTTGGAGCCGACACCAAACTGCCTCTTTTTGGTCTGATCCGCCTCCAAACCCGTTGGAAAACAGGTATTGATCACTTTTAATGTGGTAAATCGGCCAGCAAACAGCTGTCAGCCAAAACAGTGGAGGAGGGGGGATTTGAAAAAAACCTTGACCGCGGGGTCAAGGAAATTTCCGTTTTTGGAGCCGACACCAAACTGCCTCTTTTTGGTCTGATCCGCCTCCAAACCCGTTGGAAAACAGGTATTGATCACTTTTAATGTGGTAAATCGGCCAGCAAACAGCTGTCAGCCAAAACAGTGGAGGAGGGGGGATTTGAAAAAAACCTTGACCGCGGGGTCAAGGAAATTTCCGTTTTTGGAGCCGACACCAAACTGCCTCTTTTTGGTCTGATCCGCCTCCAAACCCGTTGGAAAAAAGGTATTGATCACTTTTAATGTGGTAAATCGGCCAGCAAACAGCTGTCAGCCAAAACAGTGGAGGAGGGGGGATTTGAAAAACGGGGTCAAGGAAATTTCCGTTTTTGGAGCCGACACCAAACTGCCTCTTTTTGGTCTGATCCGCCTCCAAACCCGTTGGAAAACAGGTATTGATCACTTTTAATGTGGTAAATCGGCCAGCAAACAGCTGTCAGCCAAAACAGTGGAGGAGGGGGGATTTGAAAAAAACCTTGACCGCGGGGTCAAGAAAATTTCAGTTTTTGGAGCCGACACCAAACTGCCTCTTTTTGGTCTGATCCGCCTCCAAACCCGTTGGAAAACAGGTATTGATCACTTTTAATGTGGTAAATCGGCCAGCAAACAGCTATCAGCCA
Organism: Pempheris klunzingeri; assembly: GCF_042242105.1. Taxonomy (NCBI): domain Eukaryota; kingdom Metazoa; phylum Chordata; class Actinopteri; order Acropomatiformes; family Pempheridae; genus Pempheris; species Pempheris klunzingeri. The sequence continues at coordinate 401,217 of NW_027254955.1, forward strand.
AAACAGCTGTCAGACAAAACAGTGGAGGAAGGGGGATTTGAAAAAAACCTTGACCGCGGGGTCAAGGAAATTTCCGTTTTTGGAGCCGACACCAAACTGCCTCTTTTTGGTCTGATCCGCCTCCAAACCCGTTGGAAAACAGGTATTGATCACTTTTAATGTGGTAAATCGGCCAGCAAACAGCTGTCAGCCAAAACAGTGGAGGAGGGGGGATTTGAAAAACGGGGTCAAGGAAATTTCCGTTTTTGGAGCCGACACCAAACTGCCTCTTTTTGGTCTGATCCGCCTCCAAACCCGTTGGAAAACAGGTATTGATCACTTTTAATGTGGTAAATCGGCCAGCAAACAGCTGTCAGCCAAAACAGTGGAGGAGGGGGGATTTGAAAAAAACCTTGACCGCGGGGTCAAGGAAATTTCCGTTTTTGGAGCCGACACCAAACTGCCTCTTTTTGGTCTGATCCGCCTCCAAACCCGTTGGAAAACAGGTATTGATCACTTTTAATGTGGTAAATCGGCCAGCAAACAGCTGTCAGCCAAAACAGTGGAGGAGGGGGGATTTGAAAAAAACCTTGACCGCGGGGTCAAGGAAATTTCAGTTTTTGGAGCCGACACCAAACTGCCTCTTTTTGGTCTGATCCGCCTCCAAACCCGTTGGAAAACAGGTATTGATCACTTTTAATGTGGTAAATCGGCCAGCAAACAGCTGTCAGCCAAAACAGTGGAGGAGGGGGGATTTGAAAAAAACCTTGACCGCGGGGTCAAGGAAATTTCCGTTTTTGGAGCCGACACCAAACTGCCTCTTTTTGGTCTGATCCGCCTCCAAACCCGTTGGAAAACAGGTATTGATCACTTTTAATGTGGTAAATCGGCCAGCAAACAGCTGTCAGCCAAAACAGTGGAGGAGGGGGGATTTGAAAAAAACCTTGACCGCGGGGTCAAGGAAATTTCCGTTTTTGGAGCCGACACCAAAGTGCCTCTTTTTGGTCTGATCCGCCTCCAAACCCGTTGGAAAACAGGTATTGATCACTTTTAATGTGGTAAATCGGCCAGCAAACAGCTATCAGCCAAAACAGCTGTCAGACAAAACAGTGGAGGAGGGGGGATTTGAAAAAAACCTTGACCGCGGGGTCAAGGAAATTTCCGTTTTTGGAGCCGACACCAAACTGCCTCTTTTTGGTCTGATCCGCCTCCAAACCCGTTGGAAAACAGGTATTGATCACTTTTAATGTGGTAAATCGGCCAGCAAACAGCTGTCAGCCAAAACAGTGGAGGAGGGGGGATTTGAAAAACGGGGTCAAGGAAATTTCCGTTTTTGGAGCCGACACCAAACTGCCTCTTTTTGGTCTGATCCGCCTCCAAACCCGTTGGAAAACAGGTATTGATCACTTTTAATGTGGTAAATCGGCCAGCAAACAGCTGTCAGCCAAAACAGTGGAGGAGGGGGGATTTGAAAAAAACCTTGACCGCGGGGTCAAGAAAATTTCAGTTTTTGGAGCCGACACCAAACTGCCTCTTTTTGGTCTGATCCGCCTCCAAACCCGTTGGAAAACAGGTATTGATCACTTTTAATGTGGTAAATCGGCCAGCAAACAGCTATCAGCCAAAACAGCTGTCAGACAAAACAGTGGAGGAAGGGGGATTTGAAAAAAACCTTGACCGCGGGGTCAAGGAAATTTCCGTTTTTGGAGCCGACACCAAACTGCCTCTTTTTGGTCTGATCCGCCTCCAAACCCGTTGGAAAACAGGTATTGATCACTTTTAATGTGGTAAATCGGCCAGCAAACAGCTGTCAGCCAAAACAGTGGAGGAGGGGGGATTTGAAAAACGGGGTCAAGGAAATTTCCGTTTTTGGAGCCGACACCAAACTGCCTCTTTTTGGTCTGATCCGCCTCCAAACCCGTTGGAAAACAGGTATTGATCACTTTTAATGTGGTAAATCGGCCAGCAAACAGCTGTCAGCCAAAACAGTGGAGGAGGGGGGATTTGAAAAAAACCTTGACCGCGGGGTCAAGGAAATTTCCGTTTTTGGAGCCGACACCAAACTGCCTCTTTTTGGTCTGATCCGCCTCCAAACCCGTTGGAAAACAGGTATTGATCACTTTTAATGTGGTAAATCGGCCAGCAAACAGCTGTCAGCCAAAACAGTGGAGGAGGGGGGATTTGAAAAAAACCTTGACCGCGGGGTCAAGGAAATTTCCGTTTTTGGAGCCGACACCAAACTGCCTCTTTTTGGTCTGATCCGCCTCCAAACCCGTTGGAAAACAGGTATTGATCACTTTTAATGTGGTAAATCGGCCAGCAAACAGCTGTCAGCCAAAACAGTGGAGGAGGGGGGATTTGAAAAACGGGGTCAAGGAAATTTCCGTTTTTGGAGCCGACACCAAACTGCCTCTTTTTGGTCTGATCCGCCTCCAAACCCGTTGGAAAACAGGTATTGATCACTTTTAATGTGGTAAATCGGCCAGCAAACAGCTGTCAGCCAAAACAGTGGAGGAGGGGGGATTTGAAAAAAACCTTGACCGCGGGGTCAAGGAAATTTCCGTTTTTGGAGCCGACACCAAACTGCCTCTTTTTGGTCTGATCCGCCTCCAAACCCGTTGGAAAACAGGTATTGATCACTTTTAATGTGGTAAATCGGCCAGCAAACAGCTGTCAGCCAAAACAGTGGAGGAGGGGGGATTTGAAAAAAACCTTGACCGCGGGGTCAAGGAAATTTCCGTTTTTGGAGCCGACACCAAAGTGCCTCTTTTTGGTCTGATCCGCCTCCAAACCCGTTGGAAAACAGGTATTGATCACTTTTAATGTGGTAAATCGGCCAGCAAACAGCTATCAGCCAAAACAGCTGTCAGACAAAACAGTGGAGGAGGGGGGATTTGAAAAAAACCTTGACCGCGGGGTCAAGGAAATTTCCGTTTTTGGAGCCGACACCAAACTGCCTCTTTTTGGTCTGATCCGCCTCCAAACCCGTTGGAAAACAGGTATTGATCACTTTTAATGTGGTAAATCGGCCAGCAAACAGCTGTCAGCCAAAACAGTGGAGGAGGGGGGATTTGAAAAACGGGGTCAAGGAAATTTCCGTTTTTGGAGCCGACACCAAACTGCCTCTTTTTGGTCTGATCCGCCTCCAAACCCGTTGGAAAACAGGTATTGATCACTTTTAATGTGGTAAATCGGCCAGCAAACAGCTGTCAGCCAAAACAGTGGAGGAGGGGGGATTTGAAAAAAACCTTGACCGCGGGGTCAAGGAAATTTCCGTTTTTGGAGCCGACACCAAACTGCCTCTTTTTGGTCTGATCCGCCTCCAAACCCGTTGGAAAACAGGTATTGATCACTTTTAATGTGGTAAATCGGCCAGCAAACAGCTGTCAGCCAAAACAGTGGAGGAGGGGGGATTTGAAAAAAACCTTGACCGCGGGGTCAAGGAAATTTCCGTTTTTGGAGCCGACACCAAACTGCCTCTTTTTGGTCTGATCCGCCTCCAAACCCGTTGGAAAACAGGTATTGATCACTTTTAATGTGGTAAATCGGCCAGCAAACAGCTGTCAGCCAAAACAGTGGAGGAGGGGGGATTTGAAAAACGGGGTCAAGGAAATTTCCGTTTTTGGAGCCGACACCAAACTGCCTCTTTTTGGTCTGATCCGCCTCCAAACCCGTTGGAAAACAGGTATTGATCACTTTTAATGTGGTAAATCGGCCAGCAAACAGCTGTCAGCCAAAACAGTGGAGGAGGGGGGATTTGAAAAAAACCTTGACCGCGGGGTCAAGGAAATTTCAGTTTTTGGAGCCGACACCAAACTGCCTCTTTTTGGTCTGATCCGCCTCCAAACCCGTTGGAAAACAGGTATTGATCACTTTTAATGTGGTAAATCGGCCAGCAAACAGCTGTCAGCCAAAACAGTGGAGGAGGGGGGATTTGAAAAAAACCTTGACCGCGGGGTCAAGGAAATTTCCGTTTTTGGAGCCGACACCAAAGTGCCTCTTTTTGGTCTGATCCGCCTCCAAACCCGTTGGAAAACAGGTATTGATCACTTTTAATGTGGTAAATCGGCCAGCAAACAGCTATCAGCCAAAACAGCTGTCAGACAAAACAGTGGAGGAGGGGGGATTTGAAAAAAACCTTGACCGCGGGGTCAAGGAAATTTCCGTTTTTGGAGCCGACACCAAACTGCCTCTTTTTGGTCTGATCCGCCTCCAAACCCGTTGGAAAACAGGTATTGATCACTTTTAATGTGGTAAATCGGCCAGCAAACAGCTGTCAGCCAAAACAGTGGAGGAGGGGGGATTTGAAAAACGGGGTCAAGGAAATTTCCGTTTTTGGAGCCGACACCAAACTGCCTCTTTTTGGTCTGATCCGCCTCCAAACCCGTTGGAAAACAGGTATTGATCACTTTTAATGTGGTAAATCGGCCAGCAAACAGCTGTCAGCCAAAACAGTGGAGGAGGGGGGATTTGAAAAAAACCTTGATCGCGGGGTCAAGGAAATTTCAGTTTTTGGAGCCGACACCAAACTGCCTCTTTTTGGTCTGATCCGCCTCCAAACCCGTTGGAAAACAGGTATTGATCACTTTTAATGTGGTAAATCGGCCAGCAAACAGCTGTCAGCCAAAACAGTGGAGGAGGGGGGATTTGAAAAACGGGGTCAAGGAAATTATAGTTTTTGGAGCCGACACCAAACTGCCTCTTTTTGGTCTGATCCGCCTCCAAACCCTTTGGAAAACAGGTATTGATCACTTTTAATGTGGTAAATCGGCCAGCAAACAGCTGTCAGCCAAAACAGTGGAGGAGGGGGGATTTGAAAAAAACCTTGACCGCGTGGTCAAGGAAGTTTCCGTTTTTGGAGCCGACACCAAAGTGCCTCTTTTTGGTCTGATCCGCCTCCAAACCCGTTGGAAAACAGGTATTGATCACTTTTAATATGGTAAATCGGCCAGCAAACAGCTGTCAGCCAAAACAGCTGTCAGCCAAAACAGTGGAGGAGGGGGGATTTGAAAAAAACCTTGACCGCGGGGTCAAGAAAATTTCAGTTTTTGGAGCCGACACCAAACTGCCTCTTTTTGGTCTGATCCGCCTCCAAACCCGTTGGAAAACAGGTATTGATCACTTTTAATGTGGTAAATCGGCCAGCAAACAGCTATCAGCCAAAACAGCTGTCAGACAAAAAAGTGGAGGAAGGGGGATTTGAAAAAAACCTTGACCGCGGGGTCAAGGAAATTTCCGTTTTTGGAGCCGACACCAAACTGCCTCTTTTTGGTCTGATCCGCCTCCAAACCCGTTGGAAAACAGGTATTGATCACTTTTAATGTGGTAAATCGGCCAGCAAACAGCTGTCAGCCAAAACAGTGGAGGAGGGGGGATTTGAAAAACGGGGTCAAGGAAATTTCAGTTTTTGGAGCCGACACCAAACTGCCTCTTTTTGGTCTGATCCGCCTCCAAACCCGTTGGAAAACAGGTATTGATCACTTTTAATGTGGTAAATCGGCCAGCAAACAGCTGTCAGCCAAAACAGTGGAGGAGGGGGGATTTGAAAAAAACCTTGACCGCGGGGTCAAGGAAATTTCCGTTTTTGGAGCCGACACCAAACTGCCTCTTTTTGGTCTGATCCGCCTCCAAACCCGTTGGAAAACAGGTATTGATCACTTTTAATGTGGTAAATCGGCCAGCAAACAGCTGTCAGCCAAAACAGTGGAGGAGGGGGGATTTGAAAAAAACCTTGACCGCGGGGTCAAGGAAATTTCCGTTTTTGGAGCCGACACCAAACTGCCTCTTTTTGGTCTGATCCGCCTCCAAACCCGTTGGAAAACAGGTATTGATCACTTTTAATGTGGTAAATCGGCCAGCAAACAGCTGTCAGCCAAAAGAGTGGAGGAGGGGGGATTTGAAAAAAACCTTGACCGCGGGGTCAAGGAAATTTCCGTTTTTGGAGCCGACACCAAACTGCCTCTTTTTGGTCTGATCCGCCTCCAAACCCGTTGGAAAACAGGTATTGATCACTTTTAATGTGGTAAATCGACCAGCAAACAGCTGTCAGCCAAAACAGTGGAGGAGGGGGGATTTGAAAGATCCGCCTCCAAACCCGTTGGAAAACAGGTATTGATCACTTTTAATGTGGTAAATCGGCCAGCAAACAGCTGTCAGCCAAAACAGTGGAAGAGGGGGGATTTGAAAAAAACCTTGACCGCGGGGTCAAGGAAATTTCCGTTTTTGGAGCCGACACCAAAGTGCCTGTTTTTGGTCTGATCCGCCTCCAAACCCGTTGGAAAACAGGTATTGATCACTTTTAATGTGGTAAATCGGCCAGCAAACAGCTGTCAGCCAAAACAGTGGAGGAGGGGGGATTTGAAAAAAACCTTGACCGCGGGGTCAAGGAAATTTCAGTTTTTGGAGCCGACACCAAACTGCCTCTTTTTGGTCTGATCCGCCTCCAAACCCGTTGGAAAACAGGTATTGATCACTTTTAATGTGGTAAATCGGCCAGCAAACAGCTGTCAGCCAAAACAGTGGAGGAGGGGGGATTTGAAAAAAACCTTGACCGCGGGGTCAAGGAAATTTCTGTTTTTGGAGCCGACACCAAACTGCCTCTTTTTGGTCTGATCCGCCTCCAAACCCGTTGGAAAACAGGTATTGATCACTTTTAATGTGGTAAATCGGCCAGCAAACAGCTGTCAGCCAAAACAGTGGAGGAGGGGGGATTTGAAAAACGGGGTCAAGGAAATTTCCGTTTTTGGAGCCGACACCAAACTGCCTCTTTTTGGTCTGATCCGCCTCCAAACCCGTTGGAAAACAGGTATTGATCACTTTTAATATGGTAAATCGGCCAGCAAACAGCTGTCAGCCAAAACAGCTGTCAGCCAAAACAGTGGAGGAGGGGGGATTTGAAAAAAACCTTGACCGCGGGGTCAAGAAAATTTCAGGTTTTGGAGCCGACACCAAACTGCCTCTTTTTGGTCTGATCCGCCTCCAAACCCGTTGGAAAACAGGTATTGATCACTTTTAATGTGGTAAATCGGCCAGCAAACAGCTGTCAGCCAAAACAGTGGAGGAGGGGGGATTTGAAAAACGGGGTCAAGGAAATTTCCGTTTTTGGAGCCGACACCAAACTGCCTCTTTTTGGTCTGATCCGCCTCCAAACCCGTTGGAAAACAGGTATTGATCACTTTTAATGTGGTAAATCGGCCAGCAAACAGCTATCAGCCAAAACAGCTGTCAGACAAAACAGTGGAGGAGGGGGGATTTGAAAAAAACCTTGACCGCGGGGTCAAGGAAATTTCCGTTTTTGGAGCCGACACCAAACTGCCTCTTTTTGGTCTGATCCGCCTCCAAACCCGTTGGAAAACAGGTATTGATCACTTTTAATGTGGTAAATCGGCCAGCAAACAGCTGTCAGCCAAAACAGTGGAGGAGGGGGGATTTGAAAAAAACCTTGACCGCGGGGTCAAGGAAATTTCCGTTTTTGGAGCCGACACCAAAGTGCCTCTTTTTGGTCTGATCCGCCTCCAAACCCGTTGGAAAACAGGTATTGATCACTTTTAATGTGGTAAATCGGCCAGCAAACAGCTGTCAGCCAAAACAGTGGAGGAGGGGGGACTTGAAAAAAACCTTGACCGCGGGGTCAAGGAAATTTCCGTTTTTGGAGCCGACACCAAACTGCCTCTTTTTGGTCTGATCCGCCTCCAAACCCGTTGGAAAACAGGTATTGATCACTTTTAATGTGGTAAATCGGCCAGCAAACAGCTGTCAGCCAAAACAGTGGAGGAGGGGGGATTTGAAAAAAACCTTGACCGCGGGGTCAAGAAAATTTCCGTTTTTGGAGCCGACACCAAACTGCCTCTTTTTGGTCTGATCCGCCTCCAAACCCGTTGGAAAACAGGTATTGATCACTTTTAATGTGGTAAATCGGCCAGCAAACAGCTGTCAGCCAAAACAGTGGAGGAGGGGGGATTTGAAAAAAACCTTGACCGCGGGGTCAAGAAAATTTCAGTTTTTGGAGCCCACACCAAACTGCCTGTTTTTGGTCTGATCCGCCTCCAAACCCGTTGGAAAACAGGTATTGATCACTTTTAATGTGGTAAATCGGCCAGCAAACAGCTGTCAGCCAAAACAGTGGAGGAGGGGGGATTTGAAAAAAACCTTGACCGCGGGGTCAAGGAAATTTCAGTTTTTGGAGCCGACACCAAACTGCCTCTTTTTGGTCTGATCCGCCTCCAAACCCGTTGGAAAACAGGTATTGATCACTTTTAATGTGGTAAATCGGCCAGCAAACAGCTGTCAGCCAAAACAGTGGAGGAGGGGGGATTTGAAAAAAACCTTGACCGCGGGGTCAAGGAAATTTCTGTTTTTGGAGCCGACACCAAACTGCCTCTTTTTGGTCTGATCCGCCTCCAAACCCGTTGGAAAACAGGTATTGATCACTTTTAATGTGGTAAATCGGCCAGCAAACAGCTGTCAGCCAAAACAGTGGAGGAGGGGGGATTTGAAAAACGGGGTCAAGGAAATTTCCGTTTTTGGAGCCGACACCAAACTGCCTCTTTTTGGTCTGATCCGCCTCCAAACCCGTTGGAAAACAGGTATTGATCACTTTTAATATGGTAAATCGGCCAGCAAACAGCTGTCAGCCAAAACAGCTGTCAGCCAAAACAGTGGAGGAGGGGGGATTTGAAAAAAACCTTGACCGCGGGGTCAAGAAAATTTCAGGTTTTGGAGCCGACACCAAACTGCCTCTTTTTGGTCTGATCCGCCTCCAAACCCGTTGGAAAACAGGTATTGATCACTTTTAATGTGGTAAATCGGCCAGCAAACAGCTGTCAGCCAAAACAGTGGAGGAGGGGGGATTTGAAAAACGGGGTCAAGGAAATTTCCGTTTTTGGAGCCGACACCAAACTGCCTCTTTTTGGTCTGATCCGCCTCCAAACCCGTTGGAAAACAGGTATTGATCACTTTTAATGTGGTAAATCGGCCAGCAAACAGCTATCAGCCAAAACAGCTGTCAGACAAAACAGTGGAGGAGGGGGGATTTGAAAAAAACCTTGACCGCGGGGTCAAGGAAATTTCCGTTTTTGGAGCCGACACCAAACTGCCTCTTTTTGGTCTGATCCGCCTCCAAACCCGTTGGAAAACAGGTATTGATCACTTTTAATGTGGTAAATCGGCCAGCAAACAGCTGTCAGCCAAAACAGTGGAGGAGGGGGGATTTGAAAAAAACCTTGACCGCGGGGTCAAGGAAATTTCCGTTTTTGGAGCCGACACCAAAGTGCCTCTTTTTGGTCTGATCCGCCTCCAAACCCGTTGGAAAACAGGTATTGATCACTTTTAATGTGGTAAATCGGCCAGCAAACAGCTGTCAGCCAAAACAGTGGAGGAGGGGGGACTTGAAAAAAACCTTGACCGCGGGGTCAAGGAAATTTCCGTTTTTGGAGCCGACACCAAACTGCCTCTTTTTGGTCTGATCCGCCTCCAAACCCGTTGGAAAACAGGTATTGATCACTTTTAATGTGGTAAATCGGCCAGCAAACAGCTGTCAGCCAAAACAGTGGAGGAGGGGGGATTTGAAAAAAACCTTGACCGCGGGGTCAAGAAAATTTCCGTTTTTGGAGCCGACACCAAACTGCCTCTTTTTGGTCTGATCCGCCTCCAAACCCGTTGGAAAACAGGTATTGATCACTTTTAATGTGGTAAATCGGCCAGCAAACAGCTGTCAGCCAAAACAGTGGAGGAGGGGGGATTTGAAAAAAACCTTGACCGCGGGGTCAAGAAAATTTCAGTTTTTGGAGCCCACACCAAACTGCCTCTTTTTGGTCTGATCCGCCTCCAAACCCGTTGGAAAACAGGTATTGATCACTTTTAATGTGGTAAATCGGCCAGCAAACAGCTGTCAGCCAAAACAGTGGAGGAGGGGGGATTTGAAAAACGGGGTCAAGGAAATTTCCGTTTTTGGAGCCGACACCAAACTGCCTCTTTTTGGTCTGATCCGCCTCCAAACCCGTTGGAAAACAGGTATTGATCACTTTTAATGTGGTAAATCGGCCAGCAAACAGCTGTCAGCCAAAACAGTGGAGGAGGGGGGATTTGAAAAAAACCTTGACCGCGGGGTCAAGGAAATTTCCGTTTTTGGAGCCGACACCAAAGTGCCTCTTTTTGGTCTGATCCGCCTCCAAACCCGTTGGAAAACAGGTATTGATCACTTTTAATGTGGTAAATCGGCCAGCAAACAGCTGTCAGCCAAAACAGTGGAGGAGGGGGGATTTGAAAAAAACCTTGACCGCGGGGTCAAGGAAATTTCCGTTTTTGGAGCCGACACCAAACTGCCTCTTTTTGGTCTGATCCGCCTCCAAACCCGTTGGAAAACAGGTATTGATCACTTTTAATGTGGTAAATCGGCCAGCAAACAGCTGTCAGCCAAAACAGTGGAGGAGGGGGGATTTGAAAAAAACCTTGACCGCGGGGTCAAGGAAATTTCCGTTTTTGGAGCCGACACCAAACTGCCTCTTTTTGGTCTGATCCGCCTCCAAACCCGTTGGAAAACAGGTATTGATCACTTTTAATGTGGTAAATCGGCCAGCAAACAGCTGTCAGCCAAAACAGTGGAGGAGGGGGGATTTGAAAAAAACCTTGACCGCGGGGTCAAGGAAATTTCCGTTTTTGGAGCCGACACCAAAGTGCCTCTTTTTGGTCTGATCCGCCTCCAAACCCGTTGGAAAACAGGTATTGATCACTTTTAATGTGGTAAATCGGCCAGCAAACAGCTGTCAGCCAAAACAGTGGAGGAGGGGGGATTTGAAAAAAACCTTGACCGCGGGGTCAAGGAAATTTCAGTTTTTGGAGCCGACACCAAAGTGCCTCTTTTTGGTCTGATCCGCCTCCAAACCCGTTGGAAAACAGGTATTGATCACTTTTAATGTGGTAAATCGGCCAGCAAACAGCTGTCAGCCAAAACAGTGGAGGAGGGGGGACTTGAAAAAAACCTTGACCGCGGGGTCAAGGAAATTTCCGTTTTTGGAGCCGACACCAAACTGCCTCTTTTTGGTCTGATCCGCCTCCAAACCCGTTGGAAAACAGGTATTGATCACTTTTAATGTGGTAAATCGGCCAGCAAACAGCTGTCAGCCAAAACAGTGGAGGAGGGGGGATTTGAAAAAAACCTTGACCGCGGGGTCAAGAAAATTTCCGTTTTTGGAGCCGACACCAAACTGCCTCTTTTTGGTCTGATCCGCCTCCAAACCCGTTGGAAAACAGGTATTGATCACTTTTAATGTGGTAAATCGGCCAGCAAACAGCTGTCAGCCAAAACAGTGGAGGAGGGGGGATTTGAAAAAAACCTTGACCGCGGGGTCAAGAAAATTTCAGTTTTTGGAGCCGACACCAAACTGCCTCTTTTTGGTCTGATCCGCCTCCAAACCCGTTGGAAAACAGGTATTGATCACTTTTAATGTGGTAAATCGGCCAGCAAACAGCTGTCAGCCAAAACAGTGGAGGAGGGGGGATTTGAAAAAAACCTTGACCGCGGGGTCAAGAAAATTTCAGTTTTTGGAGCCGACACCAAACTGCCTCTTTTTGGTCTGATCCGCCTCCAAACCCGTTGGAAAACAGGTATTGATCACTTTTAATGTGGTAAATCGGCCAGCAAACAGCTATCAGCCAAAACAGCTGTCAGACAAAACAGTGGAGGAAGGGGGATTTGAAAAAAACCTTGACCGCGGGGTCAAGGAAATTTCCGTTTTTGGAGCCGACACCAAACTGCCTCTTTTTGGTCTGATCCGCCTCCAAACCCTTTGGAAAACAGGTATTGATCACTTTTAATGTGGTAAATCGGCCAGCAAACAGCTGTCAGCCAAAACAGTGGAGGAGGGGGGATTTGAAAAAAACCTTGACCGCGTGGTCAAGGAAGTTTCCGTTTTTGGAGCCGACACCAAAGTGCCTCTTTTTGGTCTGATCCGCCTCCAAACCCGTTGGAAAACAGGTATTGATCACTTTTAATATGGTAAATCGGCCAGCAAACAGCTGTCAGCCAAAACAGCTGTCAGCCAAAACAGTGGAGGAGGGGGGATTTGAAAAAAACCTTGACCGCGGGGTCAAGAAAATTTCAGTTTTTGGAGCCGACACCAAACTGCCTCTTTTTGGTCTGATCCGCCTCCAAACCCGTTGGAAAACAGGTATTGATCACTTTTAATGTGGTAAATCGGCCAGCAAACAGCTATCAGCCAAAACAGCTGTCAGACAAAACAGTGGAGGAAGGGGGATTTGAAAAAAACCTTGACCGCGGGGTCAAGGAAATTTCCGTTTTTGGAGCCGACACCAAACTGCCTCTTTTTGGTCTGATCCGCCTCCAAACCCGTTGGAAAACAGGTATTGATCACTTTTAATGTGGTAAATCGGCCAGCAAACAGCTGTCAGCCAAAACAGTGGAGGAGGGGGGATTTGAAAAACGGGGTCAAGGAAATTTCCGTTTTTGGAGCCGACACCAAACTGCCTCTTTTTGGTCTGATCCGCCTCCAAACCCGTTGGAAAACAGGTATTGATCACTTTTAATGTGGTAAATCGGCCAGCAAACAGCTGTCAGCCAAAACAGTGGAGGAGGGGGGATTTGAAAAAAACCTTGACCGCGGGGTCAAGGAAATTTCCGTTTTTGGAGCCGACACCAAACTGCCTCTTTTTGGTCTGATCCGCCTCCAAACCCGTTGGAAAACAGGTATTGATCACTTTTAATGTGGTAAATCGGCCAGCAAACAGCTGTCAGCCAAAACAGTGGAGGAGGGGGGATTTGAAAAAAACCTTGACCGCGGGGTCAAGGAAATTTCCGTTTTTGGAGCCGACACCAAACTGCCTCTTTTTGGTCTGATCCGCCTCCAAACCCGTTGGAAAACAGGTATTGATCACTTTTAATGTGGTAAATCGGCCAGCAAACAGCTGTCAGCCAAAAGAGTGGAGGAGGGGGGATTTGAAAAAAACCTTGACCGCGGGGTCAAGGAAATTTCCGTTTTTGGAGCCGACACCAAACTGCCTCTTTTTGGTCTGATCCGCCTCCAAACCCGTTGGAAAACAGGTATTGATCACTTTTAATGTGGTAAATCGACCAGCAAACAGCTGTCAGCCAAAACAGTGGAGGAGGGGGGATTTGAAAGATCCGCCTCCAAACCCGTTGGAAAACAGGTATTGATCACTTTTAATGTGGTAAATCGGCCAGCAAACAGCTGTCAGCCAAAACAGTGGAGGAGGGGGGATTTGAAAAAAACCTTGACCGCGGGGTCAAGGAAATTTCCGTTTTTGGAGCCGACACCAAAGTGCCTCTTTTTGGTCTGATCCGCCTCCAAACCCGTTGGAAAACAGGTATTGATCACTTTTAATGTGGTAAATCGGCCAGCAAACAGCTGTCAGCCAAAACAGTGGAGGAGGGGGGACTTGAAAAAAACCTTGACCGCGGGGTCAAGGAAATTTCCGTTTTTGGAGCCGACACCAAACTGCCTCTTTTTGGTCTGATCCGCCTCCAAACCCGTTGGAAAACAGGTATTGATCACTTTTAATGTGGTAAATCGGCCAGCAAACAGCTGTCAGCCAAAACAGTGGAGGAGGGGGGATTTGAAAAAAACCTTGACCGCGGGGTCAAGAAAATTTCCGTTTTTGGAGCCGACACCAAACTGCCTCTTTTTGGTCTGATCCGCCTCCAAACCCGTTGGAAAACAGGTATTGATCACTTTTAATGTGGTAAATCGGCCAGCAAACAGCTGTCAGCCAAAACAGTGGAGGAGGGGGGATTTGAAAAACGGGGTCAAGGAAATTTCCGTTTTTGGAGCCGACACCAAACTGCCTCTTTTTGGTCTGATCCGCCTCCAAACCCGTTGGAAAACAGGTATTGATCACTTTTAATGTGGTAAATCGGCCAGCAAACAGCTGTCAGCCAAAACAGTGGAGGAGGGGGGATTTGAAAAAAACCTTGACCGCGGGGTCAAGGAAATTTCCGTTTTTGGAGCCGACACCAAAGTGCCTCTTTTTGGTCTGATCCGCCTCCAAACCCGTTGGAAAACAGGTATTGATCACTTTTAATGTGGTAAATCGGCCAGCAAACAGCTGTCAGCCAAAACAGTGGAGGAGGGGGGATTTGAAAAAAACCTTGACCGCGGGGTCAAGGAAATTTCCGTTTTTGGAGCCGACACCAAACTGCCTCTTTTTGGTCTGATCCGCCTCCAAACCCGTTGGAAAACAGGTATTGATCACTTTTAATGTGGTAAATCGGCCAGCAAACAGCTGTCAGCCAAAACAGTGGAGGAGGGGGGATTTGAAAAAAACCTTGACCGCGGGGTCAAGGAAATTTCCGTTTTTGGAGCCGACACCAAACTGCCTCTTTTTGGTCTGATCCGCCTCCAAACCCGTTGGAAAACAGGTATTGATCACTTTTAATGTGGTAAATCGGCCAGCAAACAGCTGTCAGCCAAAACAGTGGAGGAGGGGGGATTTGAAAAAAACCTTGACCGCGGGGTCAAGGAAATTTCCGTTTTTGGAGCCGACACCAAAGTGCCTCTTTTTGGTCTGATCCGCCTCCAAACCCGTTGGAAAACAGGTATTGATCACTTTTAATGTGGTAAATCGGCCAGCAAACAGCTGTCAGCCAAAACAGTGGAGGAGGGGGGATTTGAAAAAAACCTTGACCGCGGGGTCAAGGAAATTTCAGTTTTTGGAGCCGACACCAAAGTGCCTCTTTTTGGTCTGATCCGCCTCCAAACCCGTTGGAAAACAGGTATTGATCACTTTTAATGTGGTAAATCGGCCAGCAAACAGCTGTCAGCCAAAACAGTGGAGGAGGGGGGACTTGAAAAAAACCTTGACCGCGGGGTCAAGGAAATTTCCGTTTTTGGAGCCGACACCAAACTGCCTCTTTTTGGTCTGATCCGCCTCCAAACCCGTTGGAAAACAGGTATTGATCACTTTTAATGTGGTAAATCGGCCAGCAAACAGCTGTCAGCCAAAACAGTGGAGGAGGGGGGATTTGAAAAAAACCTTGACCGCGGGGTCAAGAAAATTTCCGTTTTTGGAGCCGACACCAAACTGCCTCTTTTTGGTCTGATCCGCCTCCAAACCCGTTGGAAAACAGGTATTGATCACTTTTAATGTGGTAAATCGGCCAGCAAACAGCTGTCAGCCAAAACAGTGGAGGAGGGGGGATTTGAAAAAAACCTTGACCGCGGGGTCAAGAAAATTTCAGTTTTTGGAGCCGACACCAAACTGCCTCTTTTTGGTCTGATCCGCCTCCAAACCCGTTGGAAAACAGGTATTGATCACTTTTAATGTGGTAAATCGGCCAGCAAACAGCTGTCAGCCAAAACAGTGGAGGAGGGGGGATTTGAAAAAAACCTTGACCGCGGGGTCAAGAAAATTTCAGTTTTTGGAGCCGACACCAAACTGCCTCTTTTTGGTCTGATCCGCCTCCAAACCCGTTGGAAAACAGGTATTGATCACTTTTAATGTGGTAAATCGGCCAGCAAACAGCTATCAGCCAAAACAGCTGTCAGACAAAACAGTGGAGGAAGGGGGATTTGAAAAAAACCTTGACCGCGGGGTCAAGGAAATTTCCGTTTTTGGAGCCGACACCAAACTGCCTCTTTTTGGTCTGATCCGCCTCCAAACCCTTTGGAAAACAGGTATTGATCACTTTTAATGTGGTAAATCGGCCAGCAAACAGCTGTCAGCCAAAACAGTGGAGGAGGGGGGATTTGAAAAAAACCTTGACCGCGTGGTCAAGGAAGTTTCCGTTTTTGGAGCCGACACCAAAGTGCCTCTTTTTGGTCTGATCCGCCTCCAAACCCGTTGGAAAACAGGTATTGATCACTTTTAATATGGTAAATCGGCCAGCAAACAGCTGTCAGCCAAAACAGCTGTCAGCCAAAACAGTGGAGGAGGGGGGATTTGAAAAAAACCTTGACCGCGGGGTCAAGAAAATTTCAGTTTTTGGAGCCGACACCAAACTGCCTCTTTTTGGTCTGATCCGCCTCCAAACCCGTTGGAAAACAGGTATTGATCACTTTTAATGTGGTAAATCGGCCAGCAAACAGCTATCAGCCAAAACAGCTGTCAGACAAAACAGTGGAGGAAGGGGGATTTGAAAAAAACCTTGACCGCGGGGTCAAGGAAATTTCCGTTTTTGGAGCCGACACCAAACTGCCTCTTTTTGGTCTGATCCGCCTCCAAACCCGTTGGAAAACAGGTATTGATCACTTTTAATGTGGTAAATCGGCCAGCAAACAGCTGTCAGCCAAAACAGTGGAGGAGGGGGGATTTGAAAAACGGGGTCAAGGAAATTTCCGTTTTTGGAGCCGACACCAAACTGCCTCTTTTTGGTCTGATCCGCCTCCAAACCCGTTGGAAAACAGGTATTGATCACTTTTAATGTGGTAAATCGGCCAGCAAACAGCTGTCAGCCAAAACAGTGGAGGAGGGGGGATTTGAAAAAAACCTTGACCGCGGGGTCAAGGAAATTTCCGTTTTTGGAGCCGACACCAAACTGCCTCTTTTTGGTCTGATCCGCCTCCAAACCCGTTGGAAAACAGGTATTGATCACTTTTAATGTGGTAAATCGGCCAGCAAACAGCTGTCAGCCAAAAGAGTGGAGGAGGGGGGATTTGAAAAAAACCTTGACCGCGGGGTCAAGGAAATTTCCGTTTTTGGAGCCGACACCAAACTGCCTCTTTTTGGTCTGATCCGCCTCCAAACCCGTTGGAAAACAGGTATTGATCACTTTTAATGTGGTAAATCGACCAGCAAACAGCTGTCAGCCAAAACAGTGGAGGAGGGGGGATTTGAAAGATCCGCCTCCAAACCCGTTGGAAAACAGGTATTGATCACTTTTAATGTGGTAAATCGGCCAGCAAACAGCTGTCAGCCAAAACAGTGGAGGAGGGGGGATTTGAAAAAAACCTTGACCGCGGGGTCAAGGAAATTTCCGTTTTTGGAGCCGACACCAAAGTGCCTCTTTTTGGTCTGATCCGCCTCCAAACCCGTTGGAAAACAGGTATTGATCACTTTTAATGTGGTAAATCGGCCAGCAAACAGCTGTCAGCCAAAACAGTGGAGGAGGGGGGACTTGAAAAAAACCTTGACCGCGGGGTCAAGGAAATTTCCGTTTTTGGAGCCGACACCAAACTGCCTCTTTTTGGTCTGATCCGCCTCCAAACCCGTTGGAAAACAGGTATTGATCACTTTTAATGTGGTAAATCGGCCAGCAAACAGCTGTCAGCCAAAACAGTGGAGGAGGGGGGATTTGAAAAAAACCTTGACCGCGGGGTCAAGAAAATTTCCGTTTTTGGAGCCGACACCAAACTGCCTCTTTTTGGTCTGATCCGCCTCCAAACCCGTTGGAAAACAGGTATTGATCACTTTTAATGTGGTAAATCGGCCAGCAAACAGCTGTCAGCCAAAACAGTGGAGGAGGGGGGATTTGAAAAACGGGGTCAAGGAAATTTCCGTTTTTGGAGCCGACACCAAACTGCCTCTTTTTGGTCTGATCCGCCTCCAAACCCGTTGGAAAACAGGTATTGATCACTTTTAATGTGGTAAATCGGCCAGCAAACAGCTGTCAGCCAAAACAGTGGAGGAGGGGGGATTTGAAAAAAACCTTGACCGCGGGGTCAAGGAAATTTCCGTTTTTGGAGCCGACACCAAAGTGCCTCTTTTTGGTCTGATCCGCCTCCAAACCCGTTGGAAAACAGGTATTGATCACTTTTAATGTGGTAAATCGGCCAGCAAACAGCTGTCAGCCAAAACAGTGGAGGAGGGGGGATTTGAAAAAAACCTTGACCGCGGGGTCAAGGAAATTTCCGTTTTTGGAGCCGACACCAAACTGCCTCTTTTTGGTCTGATCCGCCTCCAAACCCGTTGGAAAACAGGTATTGATCACTTTTAATGTGGTAAATCGGCCAGCAAACAGCTGTCAGCCAAAACAGTGGAGGAGGGGGGATTTGAAAAAAACCTTGACCGCGGGGTCAAGGAAATTTCCGTTTTTGGAGCCGACACCAAACTGCCTCTTTTTGGTCTGATCCGCCTCCAAACCCGTTGGAAAACAGGTATTGATCACTTTTAATGTGGTAAATCGGCCAGCAAACAGCTGTCAGCCAAAACAGTGGAGGAGGGGGGATTTGAAAAAAACCTTGACCGCGGGGTCAAGGAAATTTCCGTTTTTGGAGCCGACACCAAAGTGCCTCTTTTTGGTCTGATCCGCCTCCAAACCCGTTGGAAAACAGGTATTGATCACTTTTAATGTGGTAAATCGGCCAGCAAACAGCTGTCAGCCAAAACAGTGGAGGAGGGGGGATTTGAAAAAAACCTTGACCGCGGGGTCAAGGAAATTTCAGTTTTTGGAGCCGACACCAAAGTGCCTCTTTTTGGTCTGATCCGCCTCCAAACCCGTTGGAAAACAGGTATTGATCACTTTTAATGTGGTAAATCGGCCAGCAAACAGCTGTCAGCCAAAACAGTGGAGGAGGGGGGACTTGAAAAAAACCTTGACCGCGGGGTCAAGGAAATTTCCGTTTTTGGAGCCGACACCAAACTGCCTCTTTTTGGTCTGATCCGCCTCCAAACCCGTTGGAAAACAGGTATTGATCACTTTTAATGTGGTAAATCGGCCAGCAAACAGCTGTCAGCCAAAACAGTGGAGGAGGGGGGATTTGAAAAAAACCTTGACCGCGGGGTCAAGAAAATTTCCGTTTTTGGAGCCGACACCAAACTGCCTCTTTTTGGTCTGATCCGCCTCCAAACCCGTTGGAAAACAGGTATTGATCACTTTTAATGTGGTAAATCGGCCAGCAAACAGCTGTCAGCCAAAACAGTGGAGGAGGGGGGATTTGAAAAAAACCTTGACCGCGGGGTCAAGAAAATTTCAGTTTTTGGAGCCGACACCAAACTGCCTCTTTTTGGTCTGATCCGCCTCCAAACCCGTTGGAAAACAGGTATTGATCACTTTTAATGTGGTAAATCGGCCAGCAAACAGCTGTCAGCCAAAACAGTGGAGGAGGGGGGATTTGAAAAAAACCTTGACCGCGGGGTCAAGAAAATTTCCGTTTTTGGAGCCGACACCAAACTGCCTCTTTTTGGTCTGATCCGCCTCCAAACCCGTTGGAAAACAGGTATTGATCACTTTTAATGTGGTAAATCGGCCAGCAAACAGCTATCAGCCAAAACAGCTGTCAGACAAAACAGTGGAGGAAGGGGGATTTGAAAAAAACCTTGACCGCGGGGTCAAGGAAATTTCCGTTTTTGGAGCCGACACCAAACTGCCTCTTTTTGGTCTGATCCGCCTCCAAACCCTTTGGAAAACAGGTATTGATCACTTTTAATGTGGTAAATCGGCCAGCAAACAGCTGTCAGCCAAAACAGTGGAGGAGGGGGGATTTGAAAAAAACCTTGACCGCGTGGTCAAGGAAGTTTCCGTTTTTGGAGCCGACACCAAAGTGCCTCTTTTTGGTCTGATCCGCCTCCAAACCCGTTGGAAAACAGGTATTGATCACTTTTAATATGGTAAATCGGCCAGCAAACAGCTGTCAGCCAAAACAGCTGTCAGCCAAAACAGTGGAGGAGGGGGGATTTGAAAAAAACCTTGACCGCGGGGTCAAGAAAATTTCAGTTTTTGGAGCCGACACCAAACTGCCTCTTTTTGGTCTGATCCGCCTCCAAACCCGTTGGAAAACAGGTATTGATCACTTTTAATGTGGTAAATCGGCCAGCAAACAGCTATCAGCCAAAACAGCTGTCAGACAAAACAGTGGAGGAAGGGGGATTTGAAAAAAACCTTGACCGCGGGGTCAAGGAAATTTCCGTTTTTGGAGCCGACACCAAACTGCCTCTTTTTGGTCTGATCCGCCTCCAAACCCGTTGGAAAACAGGTATTGATCACTTTTAATGTGGTAAATCGGCCAGCAAACAGCTGTCAGCCAAAACAGTGGAGGAGGGGGGATTTGAAAAACGGGGTCAAGGAAATTTCCGTTTTTGGAGCCGACACCAAAGTGCCTCTTTTTGGTCTGATCCGCCTCCAAACCCGTTGGAAAACAGGTATTGATCACTTTTAATGTGGTAAATCGGCCAGCAAACAGCTGTCAGCCAAAACAGTGGAGGAGGGGGGATTTGAAAAAAACCTTGACCGCGGGGTCAAGGAAATTTCCGTTTTTGGAGCCGACACCAAACTGCCTCTTTTTGGTCTGATCCGCCTCCAAACCCGTTGGAAAACAGGTATTGATCACTTTTAATGTGGTAAATCGGCCAGCAAACAGCTGTCAGCCAAAACAGTGGAGGAGGGGGGATTTGAAAAAAACCTTGACCGCGGGGTCAAGGAAATTTCCGTTTTTGGAGCCGACACCAAACTGCCTCTTTTTGGTCTGATCCGCCTCCAAACCCGTTGGAAAACAGGTATTGATCACTTTTAATGTGGTAAATCGGCCAGCAAACAGCTGTCAGCCAAAACAGTGGAGGAGGGGGGATTTGAAAAAAACCTTGACCGCGGGGTCAAGGAAATTTCCGTTTTTGGAGCCGACACCAAACTGCCTCTTTTTGGTCTGATCCGCCTCCAAACCCGTTGGAAAACAGGTATTGATCACTTTTAATGTGGTAAATCGACCAGCAAACAGCTGTCAGCCAAAACAGTGGAGGAGGGGGGATTTGAAAGATCCGCCTCCAAACCCGTTGGAAAACAGGTATTGATCACTTTTAATGTGGTAAATCGGCCAGCAAACAGCTGTCAGCCAAAACAGTGGAGGAGGGGGGATTTGAAAAAAACCTTGACCGCGGGGTCAAGGAAATTTCCGTTTTTGGAGCCGACACCAAAGTGCCTCTTTTTGGTCTGATCCGCCTCCAAACCCGTTGGAAAACAGGTATTGATCACTTTTAATGTGGTAAATCGGCCAGCAAACAGCTGTCAGCCAAAACAGTGGAGGAGGGGGGATTTGAAAAAAACCTTGACCGCGGGGTCAAGGAAATTTCAGTTTTTGGAGCCGACACCAAACTGCCTCTTTTTGGTCTGATCCGCCTCCAAACCCGTTGGAAAACAGGTATTGATCACTTTTAATGTGGTAAATCGGCCAGCAAACAGCTGTCAGCCAAAACAGTGGAGGAGGGGGGATTTGAAAAAAACCTTGACCGCGGGGTCAAGGAAATTTCCGTTTTTGGAGCCGACACCAAAGTGCCTCTTTTTGGTCTGATCCGCCTCCAAACCCGTTGGAAAACAGGTATTGATCACTTTTAATATGGTAAATCGGCCAGCAAACAGCTGTCAGCCAAAACAGCTGTCAGCCAAAACAGTGGAGGAGGGGGGATTTGAAAAAAACCTTGACCGCGGGGTCAAGAAAATTTCAGTTTTTGGAGCCGACACCAAACTGCCTCTTTTTGGTCTGATCCGCCTCCAAACCCGTTGGAAAACAGGTATTGATCACTTTTAATGTGGTAAATCGGCCAGCAAACAGCTATCAGCCAAAACAGCTGTCAGACAAAACAGTGGAGGAAGGGGGATTTGAAAAAAACCTTGACCGCGGGGTCAAGGAAATTTCCGTTTTTGGAGCCGACACCAAACTGCCTCTTTTTGGTCTGATCCGCCTCCAAACCCGTTGGAAAACAGGTATTGATCACTTTTAATGTGGTAAATCGGCCAGCAAACAGCTGTCAGCCAAAACAGTGGAGGAGGGGGGATTTGAAAAACGGGGTCAAGGAAATTTCCGTTTTTGGAGCCGACACCAAAGTGCCTCTTTTTGGTCTGATCCGCCTCCAAACCCGTTGGAAAACAGGTATTGATCACTTTTAATGTGGTAAATCGGCCAGCAAACAGCTGTCAGCCAAAACAGTGGAGGAGGGGGGATTTGAAAAAAACCTTGACCGCGGGGTCAAGGAAATTTCCGTTTTTGGAGCCGACACCAAACTGCCTCTTTTTGGTCTGATCCGCCTCCAAACCCGTTGGAAAACAGGTATTGATCACTTTTAATGTGGTAAATCGGCCAGCAAACAGCTGTCAGCCAAAACAGTGGAGGAGGGGGGATTTGAAAAAAACCTTGACCGCGGGGTCAAGGAAATTTCCGTTTTTGGAGCCGACACCAAACTGCCTCTTTTTGGTCTGATCCGCCTCCAAACCCGTTGGAAAACAGGTATTGATCACTTTTAATGTGGTAAATCGGCCAGCAAACAGCTGTCAGCCAAAACAGTGGAGGAGGGGGGATTTGAAAAAAACCTTGACCGCGGGGTCAAGGAAATTTCCGTTTTTGGAGCCGACACCAAACTGCCTCTTTTTGGTCTGATCCGCCTCCAAACCCGTTGGAAAACAGGTATTGATCACTTTTAATGTGGTAAATCGACCAGCAAACAGCTGTCAGCCAAAACAGTGGAGGAGGGGGGATTTGAAAGATCCGCCTCCAAACCCGTTGGAAAACAGGTATTGATCACTTTTAATGTGGTAAATCGGCCAGCAAACAGCTGTCAGCCAAAACAGTGGAGGAGGGGGGATTTGAAAAAAACCTTGACCGCGGGGTCAAGGAAATTTCCGTTTTTGGAGCCGACACCAAAGTGCCTCTTTTTGGTCTGATCCGCCTCCAAACCCGTTGGAAAACAGGTATTGATCACTTTTAATGTGGTAAATCGGCCAGCAAACAGCTGTCAGCCAAAACAGTGGAGGAGGGGGGATTTGAAAAAAACCTTGACCGCGGGGTCAAGGAAATTTCAGTTTTTGGAGCCGACACCAAACTGCCTCTTTTTGGTCTGATCCGCCTCCAAACCCGTTGGAAAACAGGTATTGATCACTTTTAATGTGGTAAATCGGCCAGCAAACAGCTGTCAGCCAAAACAGTGGAGGAGGGGGGATTTGAAAAAAACCTTGACCGCGGGGTCAAGGAAATTTCCGTTTTTGGAGCCGACACCAAAGTGCCTCTTTTTGGTCTGATCCGCCTCCAAACCCGTTGGAAAACAGGTATTGATCACTTTTAATGTGGTAAATCGGCCAGCAAACAGCTGTCAGCCAAAACAGTGGAGGAGGGGGGATTTGAAAAACGGGGTCAAGGAAATTTCCGTTTTTGGAGCCGACACCAAACTGCCTCTTTTTGGTCTGATCCGCCTCCAAACCCGTTGGAAAACAGGTATTGATCACTTTTAATGTGGTAAATCGGCCAGCAAACAGCTATCAGCCAAAACAGCTGTCAGACAAAACAGTGGAGGAGGGGGGATTTGAAAAAAACCTTGACCGCGGGGTCAAGGAAATTTCCGTTTTTGGAGCCGACACCAAACTGCCTCTTTTTGGTCTGATCCGCCTCCAAACCCGTTGGAAAACAGGTATTGATCACTTTTAATGTGGTAAATCGGCCAGCAAACAGCTGTCAGCCAAAACAGTGGAGGAGGGGGGATTTGAAAAAAACCTTGACCGTGGGGTCAAGGAAATTTCCGTTTTTGGAGCCGACACCGAACTGCCTCTTTTTGGTCTGATCCGCCTCCAAACCCGTTGGAAAACAGGTATTGATCACTTTTAATGTGGTAAATCGGCCAGCAAACAGCTGTCAGCCAAAACAGTGGAGGAGGGGGGATTTGAAAAAAACCTTGACCGCGGGGTCAAGGAAATTTCCGTTTTTGGAGCCGACACCAAAGTGCCTCTTTTTGGTCTGATCCGCCTCCAAACCCGTTGGAAAACAGGTATTGATCACTTTTAATGTGGTAAATCGGCCAGCAAACAGCTGTCAGCCAAAACAGTGGAGGAGGGGGGACTTGAAAAAAACCTTGACCGCGGGGTCAAGGAAATTTCCGTTTTTGGAGCCGACACCAAACTGCCTCTTTTTGGTCTGATCCGCCTCCAAACCCGTTGGAAAACAGGTATTGATCACTTTTAATGTGGTAAATCGGCCAGCAAACAGCTGTCAGCCAAAACAGTGGAGGAGGGGGGATTTGAAAAAAACCTTGACCGCGGGGTCAAGAAAATTTCCGTTTTTGGAGCCGACACCAAACTGCCTCTTTTTGGTCTGATCCGCCTCCAAACCCGTTGGAAAACAGGTATTGATCACTTTTAATGTGGTAAATCGGCCAGCAAACAGCTGTCAGCCAAAACAGTGGAGGAGGGGGGATTTGAAAAAAACCTTGACCGCGGGGTCAAGAAAATTTCAGTTTTTGGAGCCCACACCAAACTGCCTCTTTTTGGTCTGATCCGCCTCCAAACCCGTTGGAAAACAGGTATTGATCACTTTTAATGTGGTAAATCGGCCAGCAAACAGCTGTCAGCCAAAACAGTGGAGGAGGGGGGATTTGAAAAAAACCTTGACCGCGGGGTCAAGAAAATTTCAGTTTTTGGAGCCGACACCAAAGTGCCTCTTTTTGGTCTGATCCGCCTCCAAACCCGTTGGAAAACAGGTATTGATCACTTTTAATGTGGTAAATCGGCCAGCAAACAGCTGTCAGCCAAAACAGTGGAGGAGGGGGGATTTGAAAAAAACCTTGACCGCGGGGTCAAGAAAATTTCCGTTTTTGGAGCCGACACCAAACTGCCTCTTTTTGGTCTGATCCGCCTCCAAACCCGTTGGAAAACAGGTATTGATCACTTTTAATGTGGTAAATCGGCCAGCAAACAGCTGTCAGCCAAAACAGTGGAGGAGGGGGGATTTGAAAAAAACCTTGACCGCGGGGTCAAGAAAATTTCCGTTTTTGGAGCCGACACCAAACTGCCTCTTTTTGGTCTGATCCGCCTCCAAACCCGTTGGAAAACAGGTATTGATCACTTTTAATGTGGTAAATCGGCCAGCAAACAGCTGTCAGCCAAAACAGTGGAGGAGGGGGGATTTGAAAAAAACCTTGACCGCGGGGTCAAGAAAATTTCAGTTTTTGGAGCCGACACCAAACTGCCTCTTTTTGGTCTGATCCGCCTCCAAACCCGTTGGAAAACAGGTATTGATCACTTTTAATGTGGTAAATCGGCCAGCAAACAGCTGTCAGCCAAAACAGTGGAGGAGGGGGGATTTGAAAAAAACCTTGACCGCGGGGTCAAGAAAATTTCCGTTTTTGGAGCCGACACCAAACTGCCTCTTTTTGGTCTGATCCGCCTCCAAACCCGTTGGAAAACAGGTATTGATCACTTTTAATGTGGTAAATCGGCCAGCAAACAGCTGTCAGCCAAAACAGTGGAGGAGGGGGGATTTGAAAAAAACCTTGACCGCGGGGTCAAGGAAATTTCCGTTTTTGGAGCCGACACCAAACTGCCTCTTTTTGGTCTGATCCGCCTCCAAACCCGTTGGAAAACAGGTATTGATCACTTTTAATGTGGTAAATCGGCCAGCAAACAGCTGTCAGCCAAAACAGTGGAGGAGGGGGGATTTGAAAAAAACCTTGACCGCGGGGTCAAGGAAATTTCAGTTTTTGGAGCCGACACCAAAGTGCCTCTTTTTGGTCTGATCCGCCTCCAAACCCGTTGGAAAACAGGTATTGATCACTTTTAATGTGGTAAATCGGCCAGCAAACAGCTGTCAGCCAAAACAGTGGAGGAGGGGGGACTTGAAAAAAACCTTGACCGCGGGGTCAAGGAAATTTCCGTTTTTGGAGCCGACACCAAACTGCCTCTTTTTGGTCTGATCCGCCTCCAAACCCGTTGGAAAACAGGTATTGATCACTTTTAATGTGGTAAATCGGCCAGCAAACAGCTGTCAGCCAAAACAGTGGAGGAGGGGGGATTTGAAAAAAACCTTGACCGCGGGGTCAAGAAAATTTCAGTTTTTGGAGCCGACACCAAACTGCCTCTTTTTGGTCTGATCCGCCTCCAAACCCGTTGGAAAACAGGTATTGATCACTTTTAATGTGGTAAATCGGCCAGCAAACAGCTGTCAGCCAAAACAGTGGAGGAGGGGGGATTTGAAAAAAACCTTGACCGCGGGGTCAAGAAAATTTCAGTTTTTGGAGCCGACACCAAACTGCCTCTTTTTGGTCTGATCCGCCTCCAAACCCGTTGGAAAACAGGTATTGATCACTTTTAATGTGGTAAATCGGCCAGCAAACAGCTATCAGCCAAAACAGCTGTCAGACAAAACAGTGGAGGAAGGGGGATTTGAAAAAAACCTTGACCGCGGGGTCAAGGAAATTTCCGTTTTTGGAGCCGACACCAAACTGCCTCTTTTTGGTCTGATCCGCCTCCAAACCCGTTGGAAAACAGGTATTGATCACTTTTAATGTGGTAAATCGGCCAGCAAACAGCTGTCAGCCAAAACAGTGGAGGAGGGGGGATTTGAAAAACGGGGTCAAGGAAATTATAGTTTTTGGAGCCGACACCAAACTGCCTCTTTTTGGTCTGATCCGCCTCCAAACCCGTTGGAAAACAGGTATTGATCACTTTTAATGTGGTAAATCGGCCAGCAAACAGCTGTCAGCCAAAACAGTGGAGGAGGGGGGATTTGAAAAAAACCTTGACCGCGTGGTCAAGGAAGTTTCCGTTTTTGGAGCCGACACCAAACTGCCTCTTTTTGGTCTGATCCGCCTCCAAACCCGTTGGAAAACAGGTATTGATCACTTTTAATGTGGTAAATCGGCCAGCAAACAGCTGTCAGCCAAAACAGCTGTCAGCCAAAACAGTGGAGGAGGGGGGATTTGAAAAAAACCTTGACCGCGGGGTCAAGGAAGTTTCCGTTTTTGGAGCCGACACCAAAGTGCCTCTTTTTGGTCTGATCCGCCTCCAAACCCGTTGGAAAACAGGTATTGATCACTTTTAATGTGGTAAATCGGCCAGCAAACAGCTGTCAGCCAAAACAGTGGAGGAGGGGGGATTTGAAAAAAACCTTGACCGCGGGGTCAAGGAAATTTCAGTTTTTGGAGCCGACACCAAAGTGCCTCTTTTTGGTCTGATCCGCCTCCAAACCCGTTGGAAAACAGGTATTGATCACTTTTAATGTGGTAAATCGGCCAGCAAACAGCTGTCAGCCAAAACAGTGGAGGAGGGGGGACTTGAAAAAAACCTTGACCGCGGGGTCAAGGAAATTTCCGTTTTTGGAGCCGACACCAAACTGCCTCTTTTTGGTCTGATCCGCCTCCAAACCCGTTGGAAAACAGGTATTGATCACTTTTAATGTGGTAAATCGGCCAGCAAACAGCTGTCAGCCAAAACAGTGGAGGAGGGGGGATTTGAAAAAAACCTTGACCGCGGGGTCAAGAAAATTTCAGTTTTTGGAGCCGACACCAAACTGCCTCTTTTTGGTCTGATCCGCCTCCAAACCCGTTGGAAAACAGGTATTGATCACTTTTAATGTGGTAAATCGGCCAGCAAACAGCTGTCAGCCAAAACAGTGGAGGAGGGGGGATTTGAAAAAAACCTTGACCGCGGGGTCAAGAAAATTTCAGTTTTTGGAGCCGACACCAAACTGCCTCTTTTTGGTCTGATCCGCCTCCAAACCCGTTGGAAAACAGGTATTGATCACTTTTAATGTGGTAAATCGGCCAGCAAACAGCTATCAGCCAAAACAGCTGTCAGACAAAACAGTGGAGGAAGGGGGATTTGAAAAAAACCTTGACCGCGGGGTCAAGGAAATTTCCGTTTTTGGAGCCGACACCAAACTGCCTCTTTTTGGTCTGATCCGCCTCCAAACCCGTTGGAAAACAGGTATTGATCACTTTTAATGTGGTAAATCGGCCAGCAAACAGCTGTCAGCCAAAACAGTGGAGGAGGGGGGATTTGAAAAAAACCTTGACCGCGGGGTCAAGGAAATTTCCGTTTTTGGAGCCGACACCAAACTGCCTCTTTTTGGTCTGATCCGCCTCCAAACCCGTTGGAAAACAGGTATTGATCACTTTTAATGTGGTAAATCGGCCAGCAAACAGCTGTCAGCCAAAACAGTGGAGGAGGGGGGATTTGAAAAAAACCTTGACCGCGGGGTCAAGGAAATTTCAGTTTTTGGAGCCGACACCAAACTGCCTCTGTTTGGTCTGATCCGCCTCCAAACCCGTTGGAAAACAGGTATTGATCACTTTTAATGTGGTAAATCGGCCAGCAAACAGCTGTCAGCCAAAACAGTGGAGGAGGGGGGATTTGAAAAAAACCTTGACCGCGGGGTCAAGGAAATTTCCGTTTTTGGAGCCGACACCAAACTGCCTCTTTTTGGTCTGATCCGCCTCCAAACCCGTTGGAAAACAGGTATTGATCACTTTTAATGTGGTAAATCGGCCAGCAAACAGCTGTCAGCCAAAACAGTGGAGGAGGGGGGATTTGAAAAACGGGGTCAAGGAAATTATAGTTTTTGGAGCCGACACCAAACTGCCTCTTTTTGGTCTGATCCGCCTCCAAACCCGTTGGAAAACAGGTATTGATCACTTTTAATGTGGTAAATCGGCCAGCAAACAGCTGTCAGCCAAAACAGTGGAGGAGGGGGGATTTGAAAAAAACCTTGACCGCGTGGTCAAGGAAGTTTCCGTTTTTGGAGCCGACACCAAACTGCCTCTTTTTGGTCTGATCCGCCTCCAAACCCGTTGGAAAACAGGTATTGATCACTTTTAATGTGGTAAATCGGCCAGCAAACAGCTGTCAGCCAAAACAGCTGTCAGCCAAAACAGTGGAGGAGGGGGGATTTGAAAAAAACCTTGACCGCGGGGTCAAGGAAATTTCAGTTTTTGGAGCCGACACCAAACTGCCTCTTTTTGGTCTGATCCGCCTCCAAACCCGTTGGAAAACAGGTATTGATCACTTTTAACAGCTGTCAGCCAAAACAGTGGAGGAGGGGGGATTTGAAAAAAACCTTGACCGCGGGGTCAAGAAAATTTCCGTTTTTGGAGCCGACACCAAACTGCCTCTTTTTGGTCTGATCCGCCTCCAAACCCGTTGGAAAACAGGTATTGATCACTTTTAATGTGGTAAATCGGCCAGCAAACAGCTGTCAGCCAAAACAGTGGAGGAGGGGGGATTTGAAAAAAACCTTGACCGCGGGGTCAAGAAAATTTCCGTTTTTGGAGCCGACACCAAACTGCCTCTTTTTGGTCTGATCCGCCTCCAAACCCGTTGGAAAACAGGTATTGATCACTTTTAATGTGGTAAATCGGCCAGCAAACAGCTATCAGCCAAAACAGCTGTCAGACAAAACAGTGGAGGAAGGGGGATTTGAAAAAAACCTTGACCGCGGGGTCAAGGAAATTTCCGTTTTTGGAGCCGACACCAAACTGCCTCTTTTTGGTCTGATCCGCCTCCAAACCCGTTGGAAAACAGGTATTGATCACTTTTAATGTGGTAAATCGGCCAGCAAACAGCTGTCAGCCAAAACAGTGGAGGAGGGGGGATTTGAAAAACGGGGTCAAGGAAATTTCCGTTTTTGGAGCCGACACCAAACTGCCTCTTTTTGGTCTGATCCGCCTCCAAACCCGTTGGAAAACAGGTATTGATCACTTTTAATGTGGTAAATCGGCCAGCAAACAGCTGTCAGCCAAAACAGTGGAGGAGGGGGGATTTGAAAAAAACCTTGACCGCGGGGTCAAGGAAATTTCCGTTTTTGGAGCCGACACCAAACTGCCTCTTTTTGGTCTGATCCGCCTCCAAACCCGTTGGAAAACAGGTATTGATCACTTTTAATGTGGTAAATCGGCCAGCAAACAGCTGTCAGCCAAAACAGTGGAGGAGGGGGGATTTGAAAAAAACCTTGACCGCGGGGTCAAGGAAATTTCAGTTTTTGGAGCCGACACCAAACTGCCTCTTTTTGGTCTGATCCGCCTCCAAACCCGTTGGAAAACAGGTATTGATCACTTTTAATGTGGTAAATCGGCCAGCAAACAGCTGTCAGCCAAAACAGTGGAGGAGGGGGGATTTGAAAAAAACCTTGACCGCGGGGTCAAGGAAATTTCCGTTTTTGGAGCCGACACCAAACTGCCTCTTTTTGGTCTGATCCGCCTCCAAACCCGTTGGAAAACAGGTATTGATCACTTTTAATGTGGTAAATCGGCCAGCAAACAGCTGTCAGCCAAAACAGTGGAGGAGGGGGGATTTGAAAAACGGGGTCAAGGAAATTATAGTTTTTGGAGCCGACACCAAACTGCCTCTTTTTGGTCTGATCCGCCTCCAAACCCGTTGGAAAACAGGTATTGATCACTTTTAATGTGGTAAATCGGCCAGCAAACAGCTGTCAGCCAAAACAGTGGAGGAGGGGGGATTTGAAAAAAACCTTGACCGCGGGGTCAAGAAAATTTCCGTTTTTGGAGCCGACACCAAACTGCCTCTTTTTGGTCTGATCCGCCTCCAAACCCGTTGGAAAACAGGTATTGATCACTTTTAATGTGGTAAATCGGCCAGCAAACAGCTGTCAGCCAAAACAGTGGAGGAGGGGGGATTTGAAAAAAACCTTGACCGCGGGGTCAAGGAAATTTCCGTTTTTGGAGCCGACACCAAACTGCCTCTTTTTGGTCTGATCCGCCTCCAAACCCGTTGGAAAACAGGTATTGATCACTTTTAATGTGGTAAATCGGCCAGCAAACAGCTGTCAGCCAAAACAGTGGAGGAGGGGGGATTTGAAAAAAACCTTGACCGCGGGGTCAAGGAAATTTCCGTTTTTGGAGCCGACACCAAACTGCCTCTTTTTGGTCTGATCCGCCTCCAAACCCGTTGGAAAACAGGTATTGATCACTTTTAATGTGGTAAATCGGCCAGCAAACAGCTGTCAGCCAAAACAGTGGAGGAGGGGGGATTTGAAAAAAACCTTGACCGCGGGGTCAAGGAAATTTCCGTTTTTGGAGCCGACACCAAACTGCCTCTTTTTGGTCTGATCCGCCTCCAAACCCGTTGGAAAACAGGTATTGATCACTTTTAATGTGGTAAATCGGCCAGCAAACAGCTGTCAGCCAAAACAGTGGAGGAGGGGGGATTTGAAAAAAACCTTGACCGCGGGGTCAAGGAAATTTCCGTTTTTGGAGCCGACACCAAACTGCCTCTTTTTGGTCTGATCCGCCTCCAAACCCGTTGGAAAACAGGTATTGATCACTTTTAATGTGGTAAATCGGCCAGCAAACAGCTGTCAGCCAAAACAGTGGAGGAGGGGGGATTTGAAAAACGGGGTCAAGGAAATTATAGTTTTTGGAGCCGACACCAAACTGCCTCTTTTTGGTCTGATCCGCCTCCAAACCCGTTGGAAAACAGGTATTGATCACTTTTAATGTGGTAAATCGGCCAGCAAACAGCTGTCAGCCAAAACAGTGGAGGAGGGGGGATTTGAAAAAAACCTTGACCGCGGGGTCAAGGAAATTTCCGTTTTTGGAGCCGACACCAAAGTGCCTCTTTTTGGTCTGATCCGCCTCCAAACCCGTTGGAAAACAGGTATTGATCACTTTTAATGTGGTAAATCGGCCAGCAAACAGCTGTCAGCCAAAACAGTGGAGGAGGGGGGATTTGAAAAAAACCTTGACCGCGGGGTCAAGGAAATTTCAGTTTTTGGAGCCGACACCAAACTGCCTCTTTTTGGTCTGATCCGCCTCCAAACCCGTTGGAAAACAGGTATTGATCACTTTTAATGTGGTAAATCGGCCAGCAAACAGCTGTCAGCCAAAACAGTGGAGGAGGGGGGATTTGAAAAAAACCTTGACCGCGGGGTCAAGGAAATTTCCGTTTTTGGAGCCGACACCAAACTGCCTCTTTTTGGTCTGATCCGCCTCCAAACCCGTTGGAAAACAGGTATTGATCACTTTTAATGTGGTAAATCGGCCAGCAAACAGCTGTCAGCCAAAACAGTGGAGGAGGGGGGATTTGAAAAACGGGGTCAAGGAAATTATAGTTTTTGGAGCCGACACCAAACTGCCTCTTTTTGGTCTGATCCGCCTCCAAACCCGTTGGAAAACAGGTATTGATCACTTTTAATGTGGTAAATCGGCCAGCAAACAGCTATCAGCCAAAACAGCTGTCAGACAAAACAGTGGAGGAGGGGGGATTTGAAAAAAACCTTGACCGCGGGGTCAAGGAAATTTCCGTTTTTGGAGCCGACACCAAACTGCCTCTTTTTGGTCTGATCCGCCTCCAAACCCGTTGGAAAACAGGTATTGATCACTTTTAATGTGGTAAATCGGCCAGCAAACAGCTGTCAGCCAAAACAGTGGAGGAGGGGGGATTTGAAAAAAACCTTGACCGCGGGGTCAAGGAAATTTCCGTTTTTGGAGCCGACACCAAACTGCCTCTTTTTGGTCTGATCCGCCTCCAAACCCGTTGGAAAACAGGTATTGATCACTTTTAATGTGGTAAATCGGCCAGCAAACAGCTGTCAGCCAAAACAGTGGAGGAGGGGGGATTTGAAAAACGGGGTCAAGGAAATTTCCGTTTTTGGAGCCGACACCAAACTGCCTCTTTTTGGTCTGATCCGCCTCCAAACCCGTTGGAAAACAGGTATTGATCACTTTTAATGTGGTAAATCGGCCAGCAAACAGCTGTCAGCCAAAACAGTGGAGGAGGGGGGATTTGAAAAAAACCTTGACCGCGGGGTCAAGGAAATTTCCGTTTTTGGAGCCGACACCAAAGTGCCTCTTTTTGGTCTGATCCGCCTCCAAAC